>NC_081415.1:472957135-473001135 GCF_030272615.1 Cryptomeria japonica | reverse complement strand
GTCTCTGGTGCCAAGATGTTGATATCATCTTGGATGTTCATCCTTAGGCCGTTCAAGCACCTGGCCACTTTCTCTGACTCCTCTTCTTGTCTCTTTGATCTGAGACTAAGTTTAAGAAACTCCTCCGTATATGCATTCACATCAAGGTCTCTCTATCTGAGGTTCTGCAATTTTTTGTACATCTGCACTTCATATTCAATGGGCATGAATTGTTCCTTGACTTTAGCCTTCATTCTTTCCCGGGAGGTTATCATACTCTTTCCCTCCTTAAGTCTCCCCCCTTGTACATAGTTCCACTACGTAAGAGTAGACCCCTTCAACCTTTCTTTTGCCAACTTAACTCTCTTATCTTCAAGGATTTCTTTGTACTCAAAATGACTGGTCAATGCCTCAATCTAGTCTATCACCTCTTTTGCTTCCATACTTCCACTATATATAGGCAACCCATCAATGGTGTCCTTATTGACTGACCTCAAGGCATCTACAAATACCCTCTAATCTGCAGATATCTCCTCTACCCTCTTAGAGGATTCCCCATCTTCTTTATCCCCTTATTTAGCAGTGTCACTTCCATCTTCCTTATCCTTAGTCTTTTTCAATTCTTCAAGCTTGGACTCAGGCATCTCTTCAATCAACTTCTTTACCGCATCTTGTGAAATACACTTAGGAGGCATTTTGTCAGCCCCTATTTCAATCTTTTCCTCTGACATACACTAAGACCACACCACCCAAGTGATCTTCAAAATCAAGCTTTGATACCAATATGATGAGGAGGCAATAGACCGAAAGGATAAATTTGAACCAACCAACCTCTAAGGCTCACAACCTTAACCAAAATCCCTAATTCCAAAAATCCTTACACAAAACCAAGTCAAGCAATGGTTCAGTGACACCCAAAAACACCTTAGAAGACCCAAAGGCTCCACTATGTCCACTTACAAACAACTAACACTTCTCAAGTTCTTGTGTGACTACCCACACCCTTGCATACATGAGTGGGCTACTACTAGGCTTTAGGGTTTGAATGACCCACTTGACCAATTCAATACAACGATCCTTGGAGGGGTGTTCTCACAATACCTTAACACAAATTAAATAGTATTTCATGGTTTAGATCCATTGGAACATCAATTTTGACTCACTCACCCACAAACAGAACCGGTTGCAATTAGGCCTCCATTTGAAGGAATCAGGTGATAACTTTTGACACCCTGAGGATATAGGCAAACAAATTATGTTTTCGGATACACTTTTGGGAGTTCTCAACAATATCTCAGTTTCCAGTACCAGACCAACTTGCAGATATCCCAAACAATACTGCATTAACAGACCTAATATGGCTATTAGACCTATTTGACTAAACGTCTTCCATAAATTGGTTTGGTTCTCCTAATGGGTGACCATCAATGACCATGAAATTTTATGTAAACCTCCAAAGTACTCTTCTACCACATTCAAACCCCTTTCTAGTGCTCTACCACTCAATTCTCACGCATTGCACTCATCAAACCGGTTTGTCACATAGAGATGCCAAACCTAGGGTTAGTTCTCCATCCTCTTCGCCCTATTGTATCCTCTTAATGGATTTTGGAACTGACATATGATACAGTGGCCTATCATCTCCTATAACGACAGAGTGTTCAGTTAAGGATTGATAGGCCAAAACCCATTATTGCAGTCAAACCCTAGGGGTTTGAGGGTTTTAGGCTACCTGGTAGAGATTTGCTTGCAAAATGGGGCAACGATCACTTCAAGACTTCACACTGAAAGAAAAAAAAAAGGTAAAATAAACTAGTTACTGTAATACCCTAAAATTGGTCATCTAAACCATGGGCCCCTAATCTCGACAACATCACCAAGGTCCTAACCAAAGGCAATTAAATCAATCTTGAGCACATTATTAATTCTGTAATCATCAAATGTCACATGGCAAATCAATAACTCTATTAATTTTTTAATTAATTAAATCATTCCAAGAAACTCATCTTTGATCAATTATCCTGTTTAATTTTGTTGGTGTAAATAAATATTCATTTTGGATATTATTACATTTTACTTAAGTTAACTTAGGATAATGCATCTCTTTGTAGTTTGGATTTGAGACACTTAGGGAAGTGTGCACATAGGGATAGAGCTTGTAGGAGAAATTCCACCTTTTGTGGTCTTATTTTGCTATTACACTCCACATTCGGTGGGTCATCCACCTCTTGTGGAATATTATATTATTTCTCCTACCTACCCCTATTATTTCTTACCTACCCTTGTTTCTCATTGAGCCACATGTCATAATTGTGTGCTCGTACATCCATTTGGCCTTGCCTATATAAGCAGGCCTATATTCATTGTATTGGTTAATCCAGTTGATCATTTGCATATTGATGAGAATACAATTTTGTTCTTGTCATTCTATTGTCTCTCTTTTTATGCTTTTCATTGTGCCCTTGATCTTGGCAAAATCCTACATGGTATCAGAGCTATTGGGGCTTCATTGATTAGTCTTTTGAAGACAATTTGGAGGCTTCAATTTTCGGATTTGGGGATCTTCATTTTTGGGGGGCGTCGTACATCAATTTGGACATCACGGTTGAATCCGGGAGGCCGTTTCCATGAATTTCGACTATAAAGTCGACCTATTTTGGTGAGAAAATATTTTTGCCCATTTTGGCTATTATTGTACGAATTTCGAAAAAAAAATTTGTAAAAAAAAATAATTTTTCAGAAAAAAAAAAAAGAAAAATTTTCTGAAAAACAAAAAAATTCGAAAAAGGTGATAAAAATAAAATAAAATAAAAATTATTGTTTTTTGGGGAGTCCGCAGATCCCCCCACTCTGCTCTCCGTACCCTACGTTGTTGCAGGCTTTGCAGGTTGTCCCATTGCCGTCGTACCGTGCAGCAGACTGTCACCGCCGCCGACCTATGTTGTACCTCCCCCCCCCCGATGCTGCTATCACCACCCGGCATTGCAGCCGGCAATCCGCTCGCCGACCGGGCCCTGCCGCCAGTAGACCTCCCTCCGACCGACAGCTCACTCTCCGACGCCAGCACCTCTCCACACCGTCGGCCGCCCCGCTCCGCTTGCCACCCGCGCAGTCCACAGCTCCCGCGCCGCCCAGCTCTGTGGCGTCGCCGGAACCTCCCGACCCCGTCGCTGGCAACACCACCGGCCCCGGCTGCTATTTAAACCGATGGACCCGCGCCTGCCACATGGCAGGCGACCACTGGCCCGCGGTCAACATCCGTATGCACAGTCAGCACAGAGCCACATCAGCCTGTCCGTACAGTATGGATGCCACCGGGGGGGGATGAAGTTTTTGTGACGGCCAGATGGGCGTCAAATTTAAGCCCGTCATTTGCTGACATTAGCGCCACATCAGCAGATTTTTTAAATTTTTTGACCCCCTCTTCATTGAGCTTTTCAATTTTGCAGTTCAACTTTGAAAGGCCATATCTTGCTCATTTTTGCTCCTTTTTTGGTGCAATGTTTTTTGAAATGGGCTAACATTTCGTGATCTTTGCAGTGGTGTGGTTATTTTCTAATTTTGGTACACAGGTTTTTCAGAATTTTTGGATTCTCTCAGCTGTACCTGTCCAATCCTCAATTTTGCAACTTCAAAGGCCTCGTTTGAGCTCATACGACCTCCTTTTCAGGGGCCATTTTTTTTGAAAGTGCATGTTTTTTCGTCTACTTTCATAATCTATGATCACATTTCAGAGATTTTGAGTGGAAGTTGTACTTTCAAATATTGGTCTTATTTGGCCTATTAGGTACTTGTAAAGTGCTTGGATCTTAGTTTAGATCTCTTGCATTATTAGTTTGAGTCTCTTTTGGCCTTATTGAGGCAGTTGTAAAATTGAAATCAGAAGCCCACTTTGTCATTTTTTGCAAGTGGCCCATTGTATACGCACTAAGTATAAAGTGCCAAATCATCACTTTTGGGGGGGTTCTTTGATTGAGTGAATTTGGGGGGGTGTCTTGTGTGATTGTGCCTCTCTTTGTGCTCTTTCATTTTTGTTGCAATGAGTCCTCATAAATTTCCACCTTTAACTCCACATAATTATGCATCATGGAAAATTGAAGTATGGAGTAAATTAATGGAAAAGGGTCTCACGCATTACATAGATGGAACAATAGCAGCAACACCTGATCCTAAGGCTGATCCTAATGCTCAATTAGAATGGCTCACAAAGAATTGCATGGCTCTTGGAACTTTGAGAAAGTATGTATCAGATGACCTCATTTTTCACATTGAGAAGTGTACAACAATCAAAGAGGCTTGGGATATGTTTCAGAAATTGTATGGTCAAGTTGATGAAATCAGAGATTACAAAATTGACATTGAGCTCACCAACTTGGATCCCAAGAGTTTTGATACAATCCAAGATTATGTCACCAAAGCAAATGAGCTAAGAGCAAAGCTTAAGGATTGTGGAATTGACAAAAAGGATGCTCAGTTGATATTCAACTTGTTGGACAAGCTTGCACCAGAATATGCAGCATTTGTGTCTAGCTTCCAAACTCATTGTTTGACAGTGGGGAGTTCCTATGTTATGCCTTCATTTGATGCTTTCACAGAAATGTTGATACTGGAACAATCTAAGTTGTTGAACATGGGACTTCTCAAGTCTTCAAAGTCCAAGGCTTTGGTGGCTAATCAAGGAAATCAAGGAAGTCACGACAAAGATTCCAACAAAAAGAAGAAGCACTCTAAGTCTAAGCCACAATAGGAAAAAGGACAATCATCCTCTCCATCACAAGGCGATTTTTCATCCTCTTCCAACAAGGGGACACCACCTAAGAAGGATAAACCAACTTGTGCATATTGCAAGAAGTATGGTCATGATGAGCATCGATGCCACACAAAACAAGTTGATGAGTTAACTAATCTTCTTAAGAAAAACAACATCAACTTGCCATCCGCCTACACAAAGAAGGATTCATCTCCTTCCTCTTCCTCACATTCTAAGGGAAAAGGGCAAGCATTTGTGGCTACAACAGGTTCTTCACAACAATGGATACTTGACTCGAGTGCCTCATATCACATGGGTTCTACAAAGGAGCAGTTTTCTTCATTGGAGCCATATAAGGTACCTCACATTTACATAGGTGATGATACACAAGTAGAGGTTGAAGGGAAAGGTTCAGTTGACATGGATGATGGAACATTTGAGAATGTTCTCTATGTTCCTAACTTGTCTACTAACCTTCTCTCTATCTACCAAAACACTCACTATGGGAATGGGAAAAAGGTTGAGTTTACACTAGATTCAGTTGTGGTAAAGGAACTTGATGATGATGCCTTGGTAGCAGTGGGACAAGTCAATGACAACTCAAGGCTTTATTCATTCTCCCACTTTGTGCCAAGTTCACCTTCTAGGGCCTTGCTTACTCATTCAAATTCAGAAAGTAAGCTATGGCATGAGTGGTTTGGTCACCTCAACTACCGCTATCTTCAGCAGCTCAGCATTAAAGACATGGTCACAGGTCTACCTCGAATCAGTTTTTTAGAGGGTGTATGTTCAGGTTGTTCCATGGGCAAGCATCCCAAGGAGAAGTTTGATAAGGGGAAAGCTTGGAGAGCTTTGGAAGTTCTTCAACTTGTTCACAGCGATGTAGCAGGTCCATTTCCAACACCTTCATTTAGTAAGGCCCGCTATGTCCTCACCTTCATTGATGACTACTCCCACTTCACTTGGGTCTACTTTCTTATTCATAAGAGTGAAGTATTTGACAGATTTCAGGACTTCAAGACTCGTGTGGAGAAGCAATCCGGGAAAGTTGTCAAGATTCTTCGTACAGATAATGAAAGGGAATATGTGAACAAGAGGCTTGAGGATTTTTGTACACTTGAGGGAATTAATCTTCAGCATTCTGTTGCATACACTCCACAGCAAAACAGAGTTGCAGAATGCAAGAATAGAACTCTCAAAGAAATGGCTAGCTGTATGATACATGCACGTTCTCTTGATCCCGCCTTTTGGGCCGAGGCTATCAGTTGTGCCACACACATCCAGAATCGGGTTCCTCACAAAGCTTTGCAAGGTATTACTCCACAGAAACGCAAGGCATTGGAACCTCAGAGTCGGCCTTGCATATTTGTTGGATATCCTGAGGGTGTTAAGGCATATAGATTGATGGATCTTGAGACACATGAGATGTTCATTGAGAGGAGTGTTCACTTTGAGGAAATCTCTCCTAGCTTAGCCTCTCTACCTCCTCCACCTTCCTCTATTGTGGATAGTGATGTTAGTGATTCAGATGATGAGACTCCTTCAACTCCGACTTGTAGGGTTACACCTCCATAGGGTCCACTTGTAGTTGAGGAGCCTCGTTCTCCACCTCCACCTAGACCTCGTTGGGCTTGACAGACACTTGAGTTCACGGGTTCTCTTGTTGGGGATCCTTTAGATACATGGAGAACTCGATCACAACATCAGGATCTACCACATGCATTCATTGCTATCGCTTCCGATCCACAGACATTTAGGGAAGCATCAGGGGTTCCTGAGTGGGACCAAGCTATGGAGGAAGAGTATAGTTCCTTGATGAGGAACAACACATGGGATTTAGTACATCTCCCTAAGGGGAGAAAGATGGTTCGATGTAAGTGGATCTATCGGACCGAGTTTGTAGCAGATGGTAGTGTGGATAAGTATAAGGCTCGACTAGTTGCAAAAGGTTTCTCTTAGGTTGCAGGTGTTGACTATACTAAGACCTTTGCACCCGTAGCCAAGATGAACTCCATTCGTTTGACACTTGCTATTGCTGCAGCTCATGGTTGGGTTGTACATCAGATGGATGTGAAGAGTGCTTTTCTTCATGGTGATCTTGATGAGGAGATTTATATGGAGCAGCCACAGGGTTTCATCCAGGATACTTCCTTGGTTTGTAGACTAAGGAAATCTCTCTATGGCCTTAAGTAGGCCCCCAGGGCTTGGTACGCCAAGATGGATTCCTTTCTTCTCTCTGCAGGGTTCACCAGGTGTCATTCTGATCCGAATGTCTACATTTTGCGACAGGATGACTCTCACTTGATACTTGTGCTCTATGTTGATGACTTGATCATTACAGGGAGTACTACATCCATCATTAGTAGGGTCAAATCTGCTTTGCATGACAGATTTGCTATGACTGACTTGGGTCTTTTGCACTACTTTCTCGGGATAGAGATTTCACAATCACCTTCCGGGATTACACTATCGCAGCCCAAGTATGCTCTTGATCTACTTGCACACTTTCATATGGCTGATTGTAAGCCTGCCCCGACTCCCTTTCTTTCAGGAGTCAAGCTTGAGGCTCAGTGTTCTTCTCCACCAGTTGATGCCACTTTGTATCGTCAGCTTGTGGGTAGTCTCATCTACTTGACCCATACACGCCCTAATATTTCATTTGCAGTTGGCATGGTTTCCCACTTCATGCAGGAACCACATGAGCTTCATTGGAAAGCCACCAAACGTATCCTTCATTACATCCAGGGTACACATCACTATGGGATTCACTATGCAGCAGGCACAGGACTTCGCTTGGTTGGTTACGCAGACTCCAATTGGGCTGGTGATCTTGATGATCGTAAGTCTACCTCCGGTTATAGTTTTCACCTTGGTTCGGGCCCCATTTGTTGGCAGAGCAAGAAGCAACATGCTATTTCTCTCTCTTCGACTAAGGCTGAGTATCGAGGCGCTGTTAACACAGTGACTGAGACCATTTGGCTCTAGTAGATTCTCATAGAGTTTGGATTCACCACTCCACGACTGACAATTCTACATTGCAATAATCAGAGTGCTATTGCAATCTCGAAGAACCTGGTCCAGCACCAGCGGACCAAACACATCGAGATTCATATGCACTATATCCGAGAGCTCATTCAGGAGCAGGTCATTGATTTGCAGTATTGTCCTACAGCGGAGCAGGTTGCTGACATATTCACCAACCTTTCATCGAGAGTAAGTTCCAGTAGTTGCGAGCTCTCTTGGGGGTGCGGGATGTGTCATTAGGGGGGGTCAGTTGACTTCTCCTTCCTCTCTTATGGGGGGGACTTTTTCCTCTTTGCGGTTTTGTCCTTCTTCTTTGAGAGTCTTTTGTACTTTCATCTCTCTTTTGGGGGGGAGTTTTTTCCCACTGGGTTTTCTCCTTTTCTCCATTTGTGAGAGATTGCATTGCATGGTTTTGCTTGCATTTGCATTTTTTACATGGGTACCTATCATGGCCTAGTAGTCGGGACCCATCTTGCATTGTTGACTTAAGTCTTCATTCCCCTAAGTTGCACTTAAGGGGGGGTGTTGGTGTAAATAAATATTCATTTTGGATATTATTACACTTTACTTAAGTTAACTTAGGATAATGCATCTCTTCGTAGTTTGGATTTGAGACACTTAGGGAAGTGTGCACATAGGGATAGAGCTTGTAGGAGAAATTCCACCTTTTGTGGTCTTATTTTGCTGTTACACTCCACATTCGGTGGGTCATCCACCTCTTGTGGAATATTATATTATTTCTCCTACCTACCCCTATTATTTCTTACCTACCCTTGTTTCTCATTGAGCCACATGTCATAATTGTGTGCTTGTACATCCATTTGGCCTTGCCTATATAAGTATGCCTATATTCATTGTATTGGTTAATCCAGTTGATCATTTGCATATTGATGAGAATACAGTTTTTTTCTTGTCATTCTATTGTCTCTCTTTTTATGCTTTTCATTGTGCCCTTGATCTTGGCAAAATCCTACAAATTTATTAAATATCCTAGCATATTTAAATAATTAATAAATTTGCCATTTACTCATAAAAAAAGGAATTAATTTATCACAAAAGAGGAATTAATCACAAAGCAAGAGTTAAATTGAAAATAAAATAAAAGAATTGAATTGAAATAGAAATCAAACTTGAGATATTATTTCTTCTTCTAAATTGAGAGAACTTGAAATCATGAAAGCAATTAAAAGGAATTTAATCATTCTCTAAAATTAGAACTCAAAGCTTTTGAGAAAAAGAAGTTCAGTTGCATTGAAAAGACTCTTTTCTTGAATAAATCAAAGGATTACCTATTTTCATCTCAAGTGCATGGAATTGATTGAGTTTTATCTCCAATACAAACTCAAACTTCTAATCTAAATGCATTTCAATTAAACTATAATTGGAATCTATCTCAAGGTTAACCGAATCTGATTTCTCAATTATTTCAATTTATCCTAAATTGTGCTTTTTCTTGATCTCTCTTATGATTCTCTATAAATTCAGCCTTCATCTCTCATTCAAAATACCTTGGAGATTTATTATTATTATTATGCAGTTTTTGGTCTGGAGTCATTGAAGATATTGTGCTTGTTTTTTAAGATTATTGCATCTTAGTTTAATTTCTAATTGCATATTTAATGATTGCTTGAATTCATATAGCTTACTACTCATCCATCTAGCATAATCTTGCATCCATTTAGCTTAATATCATGCTCATATAGATTAAATCCTTCGTCTTGGTGTAGTATAGTCACTGGTATTGCTTCTACAAATCTGAGAGCAATCTTATACTCGCATCTTTTAGAAGGTAATTAGTCAATTTGTTATGGTTTTCATATTCATGATTATATTTGTTTAACCATACATGTAATGACTTAATTGAAGTTTTGTGTCTTGTAGCTTACAGAGACTTATTCCACTTTTTCACACACGCGTTTATGGCGCCCACCGTGGAGCAGAAGACTACTTTTTTCGGCCTCCAAGACTAATTTTTTTTGCCATACAGTTGTAGTGAAATATCGTACGACATCTCTCACATGCCAGAATGACAAATTGTAGGTATCGTACGATCTGGTATGGATTATCGTACGAATGGGTGAAAATTGTCATACGGATCTGTATTTTTTGGTTAGAAAAAAAGAAGATTTCATTCTTCAGCCTCTGTATTCAATTTTGATTATACTGACGCTGACCTTGGCTTGTTATTTGTCTATCTGAGAAATTTTTACAACCTAATCAGTTTTTGCAGAATGCCTGTCGAAGAATATGCTTGTCACACAAAGACATTATGACTACTGATTCGTTGTCTTTGCAGGTTGCCTGAGGAGAATCGACCAAACATCGTGTATTCTTTAAATTCATTTTTAGGCACCTAAATTGCTATCTGGTTAAAGAACAAATCTATATTTTGTGTTTTTAAGAAAATTCTGAGAGGTAGGAGAGTATGCTCTTGTCTTTATAGACAATCAGAAATCCAGACCCGTGAGGCGTTTTCTTTAAGTTTGAGATTTGTATATCTTTAGCGGGCCTTCCCTCCTGAGGAGATTATAACTTATAGCCATTACGGCTGGTGAGAGGGGAATGACCCAAGTGGGAATGACTAAATGCCAAGTACTCCAACCCACTAATAAACAAACGTGATTTGATGAAAATCAAGTCAACGACAGTGCTCGGGAATAGCTCTCCTTTGTACCTTTGGGTATATTAAACCTTGGTTTTCAAGGCTGGGAGACCTCTTAATTGAGTTTATATCCCGACGCGCTAAACAAATCCCTTACTAGTTCCAATTAAAATTAGAAGCTACCCGGTTCACCTCCGAAAGGGGGTATAATCTTTGTGCAAGAGAGATAGTAACTCTCCCAAGACACTTGTCATATTGTGCCCCCATTAGAATTTGGAGTCAGCTAATACGACGTTGAGAATCCATTGCGTGAGACTCAACAACCGTATTCTGATTAGCTATTAGGTGTGTGCCTAAGTTAGCAAGCAAAGGTTTTCTTCTCTCACCAATTTTCGTAGGGTTTGCATGTTGTGATTGGAGTTATTATTCATATTACGTGTTTTCATCCCTAAAACTAAAACTGGAATACCAAAATTGGAGAAAACAAGAAACAAACTCAGTGATCAAAACTTTGTCCATGTCAAAACTAGTCTATCGTAGTCGAAACTCTGTCTGTGTCAAAACCTAGTCTATCCTAGTCAAAACTTTGCCGTGTCAAAAACTAGTCTATCCTAGTTGAAACTCAGTCCACCTCAAAATTGGTCATATTCAGTCATTGAAAACTCAGAATTTTGCCTCTATCCAGTAAAGTGTCATGCGAATCTTCTGATTTATCGTCCTGCTACATACATATTTTCATATGAGATTCCATCAATCCTAACAGTCTGTCATTTGAGCCTGCATTTTGTGTTGTACAATACCTGATTATATGTCATCATGTTTAGGAAATTGTCTTTTGAGCCTGCATTCTATGTCGTACGATAAATTATTGCATTAATCAATTTGTCGTTTCAGACTTACCCATATGTCGTACAGTACTAGGCAATAACTCGTACGAAATACTATTGTCATCGTCTTGAAGCTATTAAACCGTCGTCTGGTCCTGTAAAACCTATCGTATGAATCTCTGATTTTGTCAGTCCAGAATAGTCAAACTTGCCTAAAATAGTCTACAGTGAGCATAAAACTGGTTATCATCATCCTGAGCATAAACAGATCAAAACAATGTACCTCTGCCATTTGTGTTGCATGATTTTGTCGATCATCTTTCAGCTAGTTCAATCAATTACTTATCAAACTTAAGTTACTTAGATAACGTCTTACACAGGATAGATCTTTCTTGAAACCAGACCGAGTCTTAGTGACTTCTCTCAAATCAAACTAGGTAACTTAGATCACATCTTACACATGATAGATCTTTCCTGAAACTAGACTAAATCTTAGTTGCTTCTCTCAATCAATACGTTAAATGAACAACTAGCTCCAAACTTGATCTTGACTTTTGCATCACATATAGCTCTAGGTCACATAAGTCATAAAAATGCCTACTCAAACCAGAAGCTCTTCTAAAAATTCTGACAAAAGTAATAATCCCATGGCTACCTTGGCCCAACAAATTCAAGATCTCAAGAGAGAAATATATGACATTCAAGCTCAACGAAAAGATTCAATGACTCCTCTTGAGATGAAAATTCATGATATTAAGAACACTAGACTTCAAGAAATGATAAAACAATTACATAAGATGGAACATAAAGTAATTGAAAATCACAAGTCAAATCTCATACAAGATCACAAGACACCTTCACCAAGACAAAAAGACATATATTCCCTAGATAGACAATTTACACCTTTGGGGCAATCTATTGAGTTAGCTTTGGAAGAGCTTCTTAAGAACAATCTTATCATATTGCCTAAGAAGACCACATGGGGATGCGAAGTTTTGAGTAATTACTATGCATATCATAGGCATAACAAACATAAGACTTCGATGTGTATGGAATTAAAACATAAGAATCAAGATCTCATTGATAACGGTGTCATTGAAATTGAAGATCCTAATGACTCACCTAAAGAAAAAGAAGGAACTAGTTCTAAGCATGATCAAAATCATGAACTTATGTCTAGCAAGGCCCCATATGTGGCCTCCATCTCTTCCATGATGCCTCCATCTCCTAAGGCTTCTCAACAACAATCCATACCATATCCCTCAAAGGATTAACCTAATGATGAAACTTCTCATGTTGATCCTCCAGGGCTATCTCAAGGGCCATCCCATCCAATGGTTGAAAAAGATCTTACCTCCCTAGAATCCCACGAGGATCCCATTATACCTTTCCTTTTCTTCCAAGATGATCCCCTTCCATCTCAAGAGCAAATCATATTTCCTAAGAAAGATCATGATGCCTCTTATACCTTTTCAAACGATCCTATTCAAAATGAAGATTCAAATACTCTATCCAATGGCCCTCTTCCATGTCAAGATCAAAGTATACCTTCATCTCCTTGTCATAATCATCCACGTTCACCTCAAGGATCCATAATGCCTACAAAGCCCTCTCATGATCCTACAAGTCAAAATATTTATAAACGTAAAGGGGTATACCTTCACAAGCAAGAACCCATCCATGTTAAAGAAACTATTAAGGGTCATGTCCTCAGTGACATTCCTCAAGATGGTGGTATCCCTACTAAACCAAAATCCAGGTACACACCTTCCCCTTCATCTCTTCCATCCATTTTAGGACCCTATATTCCTCCATCCCTTGTGCAATATCAACAAAGGTGTACACCTTCGCGTACCTTCCATCCATCTAGAAAGACACAAAGGCTCACTAAGCAAAAGAAAGAAAAATCAAAAGCTATATGGGATCCTAAGGCACTGGTAGAAGCAATCCGTTCCAAGAAACTACAAAAGAATGGAAAATCAAAAACCATGTGGATCCCTAAGCGTCTCCTTGAAGAACAACTATCTAAAGAAAAATCCAAATCCACAGCCAAGATTGTTGTTCCTCCATTCAAACCTTCCAAATCCATTTCTCCATCACCTCTTTCATCTATTTTGGATCCTCATGTCCCAAAATCCCTGGTTGTTCCTCCATCCAAATCTCACAATTTGAGATCCACTTTTCCTCCATCAATCCACCATCCCTCAAGATGTGTGCCAATGGTGATACTGTAAATGTTTCCATTCTCTCATGCACCAAACTTTCAATATCTGATCCATTATCCAACACCTCTTTTTCATCCTTCCATTCCCCTTATCCAATCCTTTGCATAAGACTTTACCTTAGTTTTATCGCAAAATCCAAAAACTAAGGAAATCAACATTGGAGATGTTGGACATGTACACTTAGCTGAGTCCTTCTTGGAAAGACATCTTTATGCTGGACCAATGAACTGTATGAACAACATGCACCTTAAACGATACTATATCTAAGGGCTAGATTAGTTCAGGTTTTGCTTCTGTATTGCATATCATTTTATTCAAAGCACTGCATCGCATATAGTTTCTTTTTCAAATGCATCTCATTCATACAATTTCTGCATTAGCATGTAGCAATATCAATAAAACAAGGCAACTGTCCAAGTTTATCATTTGTTTGCATTCAAGACAAACAAGGGTCGTCTCCTTTCTTAGATATTCAGACATGAAGTCCTTGAGGTCAGAAGGTCATTCATTTTTAGCATTACCCTGTGACAACGCTTTACTTATGGTTGGGTAGTGATTTCACTATTTGAGACTTGTTAACCCAAAATCTATCAATTGCTATATCTCAAACACATTAAAAAATCTCTAATTCATTCTAGAAACCTAGTTGATCATATGACTAGTGAAAAATCTAAAATTCTACTTCAGTGCCGCTGTAATTGTCACACCCAAGTAGGTTTCATTACTTACAAGTCAAGGCAAAAAAAAAAAGAAGAAGAAGAGAAAAGTTCTATGCCAAATATTCATCTCAAGGCAAAAGAGCAATGATATATAACTGAAATATCACACATACAAGTGTGACAAAAATCTTGACTATGGGAACATGTAAGTAACTCCATCAAGGCTATGGACGCCTACTGGCAATGGAGCAATATTCGATAAATTACAGTCTATAACCTCGTTGGAGCTCTAAAAGCTTGCTGGCAGTGAGGCTCTATTCGAGATGCTTTTGAAGTTAGAATAAACCATGTAGCTAGTCATATAGGATGCTAAGGATCTTTAGTGAGCACAAGAGCGGGAATTAACTCATTTGCACTCACATAGGCAAAAGAAGATCAAAGTTTCAAGAATCTATGGGGAAGTTTTTTGCATCTCCATTTGTAAATCCTAGTCACTAAGTGTGTTATTTTGGATGTTCCAAGGGACCTTATGGATCGATTGACCGCTTATCTATGAAATGTTTTATACCTCCAATTCAATTGGTGTATTACAAAGTGCTAAACAAACACAGTTATCCTTGTTCAAATAGGAAATGCATCTTCATCATGCATATTACATTAACATAGGTCATATCGAAAATCATTGTCTCCATAGGCATTCTATAGATCATCATGTCATATAGGTCTGTATATTGGGGTCATAGTTGAGAAAATCCTAAAATGTTCTGAAAAAACTCCTAAAAATCATAAAATGTCGTGAACAAAATCCTAAAAATAAAAAACTCACAAAATAAACAAAAAATTGACAAAATCGAAGCAAGAAAGCATAGACCATCCATCAAACCAAATCAACCACAGACAAACTCTCAAGGTCTGCAATCACACTTATCACATGTCTTGTTAATCAATCTATCAAACTCTATCAAACATCAACATGTCTTATACAAGGAAGGGTACACTTGAAACCAGACAGATCTGTCTTATACGGGGTACTTACTCTTTGAAACCAGACATTCCTATCAATGATCACACAAATCAAAACAATGACATAGATCAGTATGGCTATTGGAGTTTTTCCAGGTTGGTCTTATCTCTTGTACTGAAATACTGCATCTTTTCTTTATCTTTTAGTCACTTTTGTGATATTTTGGATCTTTAAGAACCCTCATGGCTTGAAACTAATCAATGTCCTAGTCTTAGGGTAATCGATTGAGCAATTTATGTGTCCTAAGCAATATCAACCAAGTCATCATTCTGTCAGTGATACCTAGTCATCCAATCTGAGTCAGTTGCCTGTCTCCTAACTACTGAAGAGTTTTATCACTGAGTACACAAGCAAAACAATAGTACTGAAAACAATCACTCAATAGTTTGAGATATGCATGAAATCTTTCTTTGTGTGTTGTCTTTTATATTGGTTTTCAATTATTATTCCCTCTAAGTAACTCGAGGAATTCTATCTTGACTAAGAGGAGCAAGGATTGGGGGCATAATATTTTCTTTGTTTTCTACTTGTAGGAATGATTCTGATGATCTGGAAACATCTAATCAGCTGGGTGTCTATGATAAGAGCCTTCACATCAAGGTGAAATCGCCACACATACCTCGACTCCTCTTATTTGTATGCTACAGGGAGGTTAGCATCATTTCTTTGTCTATTTTGAGGGAATTTCTTTATGGTGCAATCCGGGTCCATGCGTAATCTTTCCAAGGATATTAACGAAAAATGGTCATTGTGGATAAGATAATTAATATTGCACATGAAAAGAAAGGAACTCTAATCTTCCTGCTATGTTTGTTAATGCTCAGTGATGAAACTTAAGCATTTCAAATCTAGTGACTAGGTTTAGGTTGCATTTCATTTTGCATTTTCATTTTGCATCTCATTTTGCATTTCATTTTGCATTTTGTGAATTTAGAGTGATTTCGGTATGATAACAATGATCTCTTTATCTTTTGAATGAGACTTGGAAGCATCATCATTTATTAGCTAAGTGGTCTCTTTTTCATCACTTCTCCAATCGAGTACTTGTGTATTGAGATGTTAGCTGCATACATAAGCATTTTATACAGATTCGTACATTCATTTGCATTCATATTATTGCACAGAAAAATAAACAAATTTGCATTACTCATTACTCATTTTCATTCATTTCATTTGCATATGAAAAGAAACAAAAAAATAAACATCCATATTCATTTGCATTACGCCCATACTAAAAAGATATGCATACATATAGAATAAAGCATATAGAAATACATCTCATAAATCGATCGACACAATTACAATGAAGTCAAATCAAGATCTTGTATATATAATGATAAAGTCTTAGGGTACAAAATAATGTCAACTGACATATACAAACTCCCATCGGAGCAAGATAAGGGCTACAAAAAATGGGGTATCTAACAAAATCTAAGAGCTATAAGAAATCTAGCTCTCTGCCTCTCCCTCATCGCCAGGTGGTGGAGGAGGTGGAGCCTGCTGATCGGCATCCTGTCTCGGTGCCTGAGCTCCCTCAAACTGTGTCATGTACTGCGAGTAGGGTACAACTTGCTGCGCTATAGGAACTGCTACGCTATAAGCCGCAATGTAATAAGTCACCCGACTAGTCTGGTGTAAGAACTTGTGCTGAAGAGCATCTCGCTCTGCCCTCATCTCTATGGCCTAACAATCGCGCTCTGCTCTAAGCTCCACCAGCTGACGATCGCGCTCTGCTCTAAGCTCCACCAGCTGACGATCGCGCTCTGCTCTGACCTCAGCTAACTGACGATCTCTCTCAGCCCTAAGCTCTGCTAGCTGTCGGTCTCACTCTGCCAGCTGTGTATGTGCCATTGTCAACTGTGACTGTAGACCTGCCAAACATGCTCTCATTGACCACGCTGCATCCACCCCTGCTCCCTCGCAGGCTCTCCGCCTCCATCACCGCCTCCATCTCCACCTCTGACTCCCCCTGCTCATCTCTCCTCTGTCTCACCTGCCTGGGAGCTACTCACTCCTCCTCTCCTCCACCCTCCGGTACCCTAGCTCCACTTAGTCTGACACCAATAGCCCCTAGGGATCCACCCTCTCCTCTCTGATGTTTCCTACCACCAGCTAGTACCCTGCTACTGCTAGCACTAGGATCACCACCTACCTGCCTCAGAGCCTCGACTCTCAGTCCTTTCCTCTGTCCATGTCCCTATGCCTGCGCATGGGCATTATCCTCAATCTCCTCTATCAAAGGTGCCTACTCCACTCGATCTGTAAATCTAGGGAATGGATGTTGCTAGAACCAATCCTTGTACTGGGGCAATACTCCCGCATCTGCAATATCCTCTAAATAGTCCCACCTAAGCCGCTGGAACCCAGTCAACTCCTGCATGCCTAGGGCATATGATAACCTAGGTCCCCACCCCTGTCTCTCCTCCTCTGCATAACGCGTGTATGTAGTAAACTCCTGTGAGATCCGTTGAGGTCTACCATACTACCTCATCACTCAAGTAACCACAAACCGCTCGACCACTATCACTGATCTACCAATGAGAGGTCGAGTCATAAATAGGTCTCTACGCACAACTCTCCAGTCATCCCAAGGCTCAAGACCCCTGTAAAGTCTCCATATGACAACTATAAGATCATCTAGCTACCATCTCCAATACTCTATCTTGCCCAGATGGGGCTGAGTAACATATCCAGAGTATCTATAAACAATGGGCTGTTGTGGATCTCTAGCATCATTCACAATCGGTCTGCAAACTAGGAGGTGCTCCCAAGCCCATACCTGTAATATCAAAACCCTTATAGCCATACTCTTCCCCTCCCAGTAAACCACCTCATGCATCTCACGATACATGTGCGCTAGAATACAAGAACCCCATCCTAATCTCTGAGGTTGCTCCACAAGCCTCTTTAGCATCCTGCCCCAGCTGCATAAGAAACCCTGCTGTCCCATGTCTGGCATAAGGAAACAACCGATGAATCCTGCTAGGATGCCTACCAGTGGAAACTGCTCACTATACCTTTCCATCATGTCATCGCAACTGATAGACTGTGTCAGAATGTCTACATCATGAAATACCTGCCTCAGAGCTAGTAGGCCAGGATGTTGTCCTGAATCATAATCCACCTTATCCCCAGCAAATGGAATCTAGAGAATCCTATATACATCCTCGGGAGTGATAGTCATCTCCCCAACTGGCAAATGAAATGTATTATGCTTAGAATGGAATCTCTCTACAAGTGTAGTGAGCATCCCATGATTTATACAGATATCAGGCATGTCAAGAAGATGAGTAAACCAACATAAATCGATATGTGCCCTGTCCACATCAAATAACTCGCGAACTAATGTCATAGTTGGTGGATAGACACATCTGAAAAGAATGTGAGGTAGTCTATCCTAAAAGAATCAAACAAAAGATCATCTAAAAATATTTCAAATTATTCTATAAGACAAGTAAAACATCACGCAAATCCAAAAACAATCAATTGCAAAATCAAATTTTCAAGTTTGCACCCTAAAAAATGCTCACTGTTTTTCAAATGACATAACACAGTAGAGGTAGAAACTTGTACGAGTCAAGACTGGGTATAGGACAACAAAAGACTCTGATACGACACAAAATAAGCTTTCTAATGACAAAATGGTCTCTTTTGAACAAGCTTGTACGATACAAGTGTAGGTGTGAAATGACAAAACTAATGGACTTAAATGACAAAATAATACCAAGCAGTTTGTCGTACGACATAGGATGTCGTCTCGCATGACAAATCGACAAAGCCCGACTTTTACAAAGCTAAAAATTCAAAAAATCAACAAAAAAATTCAAAACTGATGAAATGAAAGGGCTAAAAATTAGACTCTTACCACTGGCTCATAGTTCCGAGGTCAATTATGTCATCTCTGGCACTCGAATCGGTGCTCCTGGATCAGAATGACCATTTTTCTTCACATAAGGCTTTTCAAATTTCAAACTTGGAGGGTTAAAATGAATTGAAAATGACACTTCCACCCCTTATATAGCCAAAACCCTAATTTTCCAACTTGCTTCGATGGACATGAAAATTGTACCTGTAGCTAATTTGTCCATCCTGATTCCATTTTCGGGATCGAAATCGAAATCCGAGATCATTCTCCTAGTAAATTTCAATACAATTTGGACCACTTAGCACTTTCATCAAAAGCTCAATCTTTCTTCAAATTGAGCTCATTTTCTAATGAATCAACACTGAATCTCAATTTTATTCTACAAATCAACTTTGTGCTCAATTTCTCATCAATAAATGCCAAATTTTCAAAAATTCCTCTGAATCATTTGTGCTCAAATCATTATCATCGCCAACAATTGCCAAAAATCATCATGTACCCTTGCTATCTTTCAATTTCGCTCCCGAGGAGGCATACTCATGACCTTATGACCTCACATCTTCAAAGTCAAGAAAATTTTCAAATCTTCATCAAAAGTCGAGAATTTTTTTTTTTCAACTAAAGAAAATCAAATTCTTATTGCTAAGGGGCATCTCAGCTTCATTGCTTCATATCAAGTTGAGATCTCTCAATCATCTGAATCGAATCAATCGCTAGGGGCATACCAGTTTCATCACTTCAAATCAAGCTGATATTCATCTTCATCTGAATCAATCTCTTAACATCAATCAGTTTCATCGCTTTTCATCAAGTTGATTATTTGTTTAAACTCAATCAAAAGTTTAAAGAGTATCTTTGATCACATGCTCAATCTAAGCAGGTGTTCAGTTTCATCGCTTCAAATCAAGTTGGACAGTTTATTTTCGCTCATCATGTCTTGATCCATCAAGTTCAAGACCGATTTTATCTTCGCTCACTGTGTCTAGTTCAATCAAGTTCTGGATCAGTAAGATTCGCTTCTTGATCAATCAAGTTCAAGTTCGGTATCTTTTCTCTCTATCGGTCCTAGTTCAATCAAGTTCGGGATCGGTATCGCTTTAATCAACTCTGTTCAGCTTCATCGCTTCAAATCAAGCAAACACCTTGGTCTTCATCTGGTTCGTGATCAATCAAGTTCGTAACTGGTATCTCCTAGACACATCAACTATTCTTTGAACCAAGGCATTGCTCACACATTAATTCAAAGAGGGGCAAATGTAATACCCTAAAATTGGTCATCTAAACCATGGGCCCCTAATCTCGACAACATCACCAAGGTCCTAACCAAAGGCAATTAAATCAATCTTGAGCACATTATTAATTCTTTAATCATCAAATGTCACATGGCAGATCAATAACTCAATATTAATTAAATATTTATTTAATTAATTAAATCATTTTTTATCAATTATCTTGTTTAATTTATTAAATATCCTAGCATATTTAATTAATTAATAAATTTTCCATTTAATCATTAAAAAAAGAATTAATCTATCACAAAAGAGGAATTAATGACAAAGCAAGAGTTAAATTGAAAATAAAATAAAAGAATTGAATTGAAAGAGAAATCAAACTTGAGATATTATTTCTTCTTCTAAATTGAGAGAACTTGAAATCAGAAAAACAATTAAAAGGAATTTAATCATTCTCTAAAATTAGAACTCAAAGCTTTTGAGAAAAAGAAGTTCAGTTGCATTGAAAAGACTCTTTTATTGAATAAATCAAAGGATTACCTATTTTCTGTTAGAGTAATCGGGTCTATACTTGATTAATTAAACAACATTTGTTTAATTATTTAAGTTCCATTTATCTCTTTTTACACTTAAGCTAACATTAGGTGCATAATAATTAATTCTTTTATTAATTATTATGTACAAGCCTAGGTTTTCCCTTTTAGGGCTTCTTGACCTATTAGAGGTTAATTTTCTTTTCTTTGTATCATTATCGCATTACACATTTTGTAAATATTGAGCTCTCATCTTATTGAGCATATTTTATGTGTATTTGTTTTTCCTTTGTTGCTTCCTTGCTTCTCCTTGTAATAGGTTTATTTCAACTTGCAGAGATCTTTTGGGCTCCTATGGTGTTGTATTTCTCAACTCTCACATTTTCATCTCAACTTCATGGAATTAATTGAGTTTTATCTCCAATACAAACTCAAAATTCTAATCTGAATGCATTTCAATTAAACTATGATTAGAATCTATCTCAAGGTTAACCGAATCTGATTTATCAATTATTTCAATTTATCCTAAATTGTGCTTTTTCTTGATCTCTCTTGTGGTTCTCTATAAATTCAGCCTTCATCTCTCATTCAAAACACCCTAGAGATTTATTGTTATTATGCAGTTTTTGCTCTGGAGTCATTGAAGATATTGTGCTTTCTTTTTGAGATTATTGCATCTTAGTTTAATTTCTTTTTGCATATTTCATGATTGCTTGAATTCATATAGCTTACTACTCATCCATCTAGCACAATCTTGCATCCATTTATCTTAATATCATTCTCATATAGATTAAATCCTTCATCTTGGTGTATTCTAGTCATTGGTATTGCTTATGCAAATCTAAGAGCAATCTTATACGTGCATCTTTTAGAAGGCAATTAGTCGTTTTGTTATGGTTTTCATATTCATGATTATGTCTGTCTAACCATACATGTAATGACTTAATTGAAGTGTTGTGTCTTGCAGCTTACAGAGACTTATTCCACTTTTTCACACACACAGTTACAAGAACTATGTCATGAGCATTCTTGCCAATCCACCTTCAGTATGTAATGGACAAAAATTGGACAGTTTTCCGAGTTTCCAACAGTTCTTGATGCTTCAATTTCCTTTCCAAATCAATCAACATACATCCTTCAGTGTTTGGGGTATCTCCCAAATGACCACAACCTCCTCCAACTATTTTTCAAATTGAACTGACCGTTGGAGAATCACAACTTACAAAAAAGTGCAAAATTGTCATGACAACAAATTGACAATATGACAACTTTTGCATAATTCAACCAACTTAGACTCCAGACTATCATAGTCCCCCAAAATGATTATATTTGATTCTAAAACATCAAAAATGACTCAAATAGACTTGTGGGCACTTGACCCCTCAATTTAGACCATTGTGACCCTTATTGACTCAATTGCTCTACCAGACCCTAGATGACAAATTGACCCAAACATGGACAAACTTGTCACACTCCTAGGACATTGAATTACAAATGGGACCCATAGGGTCTTATTACTTTCCTTTTAGGCTAATAGAAAATTATCTTCTTCTTGGTTCATGTCTTCATAGACAGGTTCTCCTACACCAGGTATCTTGGTTGATCAACCTGGAAGTTAATATTTCTTAATCTACTCCTAAAAAAACCAAATTTTAAAGAAATATAAAAAAAATAGGATAGGGGCTGAGAGAGTAAACTAACATCTAGCATTATTTTTATCCAACAATATCAACAAAATAGAGGAAAACATTAACACATTTAACTCATTAACATGCAAATGAATCTAAAATTTTAGAGATAGAATTCAGTCAACACATTTACAATTAGCATCAATTGCCATATACATGCAGAGATTGACATAAAAGTAAACATGATTTTCAAACACTTAATATTTTCCCCAAATTAAGGATATAAATTGGATAAGAAAAATACCAAACATCGCAAACCACTTGGCACTCCACTTCTATTAAACTTTTAAAGTATATCAACAAAGCTCATTGATATTAGTTTACAACTCCTTTTGAAATATCTCTCAAACTAACTTTTAGAAAGCAATAAAACTAGCTAGGACCTCAAATCACTTGAATTCTTGGACCCTCATTATGAGTTTATGATTTACATTTATAGATAAGTCTACTTAAAATGACATAAAATCAGGGATTAAATTTCTCCCAAATTAAAAAATCTACAGGGTGCAACCAACATGCAAGTTTTTTTTTTCTTTTTTAGATAAAAGGCAAAAGCTTGAACTTTATTATTAATATTAAAAATGTTACAAAGAAAATAGAAAAGGAGAGAAGAGAAGCTAGTTAACAGCCATAAAGTTTGAGGAAAGTTCATCTCAAACACACCATCATTAACAGTATATTTCCCTATGAAAGCATTAGTTTAGCCTTCAAATATTGCATATTTTATGTTGCACATAACAACACCACAAATTGCAATCCTGGTTTCAAATTTGTGTTGGATGTCTGCAATCCCCAGACCTAAAAGACCAAGTCTAGATGAGAAAACTACAGCAGCAGCCCCAATGGATGAAAATTCTTAAGAAAAAGCTACAGTAACAGATAAGGCAACATGAATGCCGAGAAAGAATCCTTTGAAGAACTAGAGATTGATTTAGCAATGTTTTTCAAACTCTAGAAGTTCACATCATGACAAAAATAGAAGGAATGGCAAGAAGATGTTGCATTGAGGGGAAAGTAGAAATATTTTTTTGTGGAATGAGTGAAGTCATTGATCCAGTAGAGAATCAACTAGAAAATTAGAAAAAGTTGTTGTCATAATTTGTTGTGCCACGAGTGAAGTCATTGTTTCATTAGAGAACATGCAAGTTGTTGTCCTAGAACTAGAGATTGATTTAGCAATGTTTTTCAAACTCTAGAAGTTCACACCATGACAAAAATAGAAGGAATGGCAAGAAGATGTTGTATTGAGGGGAAAGTAGAAATATTTTGTTGTGCCATGAGTGAAGTCATTGATGCCACTAGAGAACCAACTAGAAAATTAGAAAAAGTTGTTGTCATAATTTGGAAAGAATACCCTTAATAATTTGGAACATTGAAAATGGAAACTTTTAAATTGTGCTCTAAAAGGGAAAGTCTAATTTCATGCCTAGAAGGAAGATCCAAACTTGCGCTTGAGAAAGAAACTTATTATTTTAAAACTAATTGTGACATGAAGGAAAGAGTTTGTGTTGCATTGACAAAGGGATGCTGCTATTAATGATTGAGATGACTTTTGTTAATTGCATCAAGATGAGGAAAGTTGCAAAAAATGTCCAATTGCTACCAATTGAATGTCTTACCTCATGTTCCCATGCAACTACTTAACTCTATTTTATGCTTAAATTTAAGCAGTTTTGTGTTCCCATGCAACTTTAAAATTGTGAAAAAAGGATAATTTAGAATCTTTCCCTATTTTGGTGGAGCAGCTATTGTTTAGGAATTAGAAATAGCCGCATGGGAAATAACCTCATGTTCCCATGTGGCTTCTTAAGTCCATTTTCTGCTTAATTTTAAGTAGTTGGAGTGTTCCCATGCAAATTTAAAATTGTTGGGAAAGGATAATTTAGAATCATTTGCTATTTTAGTGGACCGGCTATTATTTAGGAATTGAAAATAAGTTGTGGGAAAATAGGGGGGCTGGAAATAAGCAGCAACTACATATTGCCAAAAATGCCACGTGGCTCCACAAATTTATTTTCCTCTTTTTTTTTAACATTTTTATTTCTTTTTTTTAATTGTGCACAAATTAATACTAATATTAGTAATACCAATTTTAACATGTCACTTAAAAATAAGCAATACTCATGGGGCCACCAACTCCACAAATATTTCCTTAAAAAGTTGAGCAACGACTGCTAGCCTAAATAAGCTAAGCAGTCGTATGGGAACATGCCCTAAGCTATAGAAGAAAAGGGGGGGCTAGATAAGCAACAACTACTTATTAACTAAAATGCCATATGGCTCCACAATATGTTTTCCCTCTTTTTTTTTAGGATTTAATTTTTTATTTTTTTCAAATTTTAAGTGCACAAATTAGTATTAATACAAATTTAAGATGTTTTGTTTAAAAATAAGTAGCAAAGATAAATATTCATGGGGCCAGCTGCTCCACAAATAATTCTTAAAAATATTGAGCAATAGCTTCTAGCTAAAGTAGCCGCATGGGAACATGCCCTTAAACTCTACTTACGAGTATCCAACTGCCAAATAATTTGAATTAAAGAATATTCCTTGAAATAATAAAAGAGTTCCAAAATTTGAATTCAAAATCCCTATTACTCTTGCTTCCTTTTTAAATCCATGTGACTCGCAAGGCAATAGTCCAATTGTTCTTTGTCAAGGTCATCCACCCAATTTTATACTATACTTAGGCTAGGGTCCCATGGAGGGGCTTCAAGATCGATTTTTAAAGATTAGGACATCCCATGGAGAAAAAAAATAATTGTTATAGGATTAATTAGAATCTTTTTCTGAAAAATAGTGGCCCCTAATTTTTAGGACTACAAATGTAACCGAGTGAAAAGGTGGGGAGCTAGAAATTACCCCACTAGCTTAGGCTTTTTTTCTGCCACTTGTCAATCATCCAAGTTTTTCAATTTTTACTAGTTAAATTTTTATTATTTGTTTAAGATGAAAAATGGGAGAAGGTAAGATTAGGACCAAGACCCACTTTCACACACAAATATTAGAATACAAATCCATAAAAGGGGTAATTATACTTGACTAACTCTTATCAAAGAGAGACACATGATACCTTAAGGCTTCTATTCCTTCACTACTTTGAAAAGTGAATGAGTTTGGAATGATATCGAACTAGGATTCAAGTATGAGACAATAAAATCTTGAAACATTGAAACAAACATATACATAAACAAAAGCTTCACAAAAGCTATAGAAATGAGTAGAGAGTACATAGGTGCACTTGTGTCTAGAATTTGAAGATGATTTCACTGGACAAGGTTGCTCATAATGTGTCCATCTTCCAATTGTTTCACACCAACCTAGATCTGACTTCATGACACCCATACTAAGACCCTGCCAAATTTGAAGTTGTTTTTAGAGGACAATGTCACTCAAGGAACCCTTGTCTAGACAAGGGCATCCCACACACCCTTGTCCAAGGTTTGTTGGCATTGTTGGCAAGTTAAGAAGAGTTGTTGTTAGCATTGATGTCAACTAGGTCAAGGGAGGTTGTTGGCATGATTAGCAAGTTAAGAAGACTTGTTGGCATTTATGTCAACTAGGTCATGTGCATTGTCGAAGGGGAAGTTAGACGCTAATGGTGATAGTCTCAGCATATTCATGACAATGTTAGTATGTGATTGGTCAGAATATGTCAATTGTGATAAAGATCATGTAACATAGATGATGTTTTCTTGAAGGAAAAACACAATGTGATGTGAATTACTTTATGTGGTTGATGAATGCCAGAAAGCATTGATTGTATATGAGAACTATTCTATTAACCTTCTAATATTGAGGGAATGGTGAAGGATTAATTGCTCAAAGTTTTTGCAGGTTGAACTTTATATCTTGTCAACAGTGTGATAAGAGCGGGTGACTAAGAAGTTAAGTCATGTCTTCTTGGTGACAAGAAAGATAGCGAATAGTGACAGGAACTTGACAATTAGTGATAGGAGCTTTGTGCTCAGCAACAGAAGACTCAACGAGTATAATAACATATCATTGACTCAAATGATCTTTAAAAGATATTTCTAAGATCATGATTATGTTCAGTGTTTAATCTTTCACAAGAATGCACATATAAATATTAATGTTGTTTCTTAAATAATAACGACTAATTAAGTTTGGCAGGTAAGTAGAGAAATTGGAATGATTTTATCATCTTAGAAGTCAAAGGCCTATGTTGTAACATGTTGAAATACCATGATGAACACAAAAATTTGACAACTTATGGTGTGTTGTCATAAGCACGTTGTCATTGGTGATTAAATATATGTTCATGTTAAAAGAAGATTTGTGGTAGTAAAAGAGTTGGGTGCAAATTATTTTAAAAATTGTCTTTTGGAACAAGAAGACCAAATGCTTAAGTATATTTTCATGTCTCGAGGATGGTTTGTTGAGATATGAATTTGCACAAAGGTATTAAAAAGGGGGGCTGACATGATAACTGTGTGGTGAAGAAAATTGGATTTGTAATGTTAATACGTGTGTTGGCAAGAGACACTATACCGGTGAAGATCCATGCATGGATATTTCTTAGGGGTTGTCATTGATGGAAACTTAGTCAATAAATCCTATTCAGTGTATGCATATTTGAGTTACCAGAAGACTTAAGGAGTTTTGGTTATTCATTAGGCATAAGTCTGGACGATGGAACACAGTGTGTAGATTCATTGAGTATAACTCATTTCCAGTTGTACATTTTTAGTTGCGGTATTAGAGATAGATGATTGGATGTTCGAGGTAGCTTACTTTGCATTCATGACCTCTGATGTTGATTCATGAGAAAGATTAAAGGTCCGGTATCCGATGATTCTGAAAGAATAGAGTTATCTTTGGGTTTGATGGTGTAAAGTGTGATCCAGAATACGTGGGATGATTTCGGTGATTGGTTTTGTGTTCGAGGTGATTGGGTTGACTCATATGAAGCTTGATATCATTTTTTTTAGGCCAACATATGCATTTATGGATGGATTAAGCCAACAAGTCACCACACATTTCATATTTTGCAGTTTTGTGAAGCCGACTTGGTTGAGATCTATTTTGTTGGTGCAGATATTTAATATTGATCCAGATGATCATTTTAAGAATGGAATATGCGAATGTGGATGTGTTGTATGTGAAAGAGTATCAAAATGCATATTTGGTGCTTCGGTAGATTATTGTGCAACAGATCAGGGCAGAAAGGCAGAGTAGCTTTAGACAGTCAAATTGTGCTTAATCAGAACTGATCTTTGGCATTTGTAGATGCTATATTACAGTTAAGACATTTTAATTACTTTTGTATCTCATTTTTAGGATAGTGAGTCCTTCGGGGTTGTTTCCATTTTATGTAATTGAGAAGTGAGTTCTAGGCAACATGCCTGAATGCAAGTGCATTCCATTTTGTAATATTATCATACTCTTGATCAAAGTATAATAAGTACTCAATCCCACCATGGTGTTTCCCTTTCTAGGTTTCCACATAAAAATTTCACTATATGCTTCATGGTTGACAAGGATTAATACTATATGGAAGTAGTTGAACCCAGGACAGTTTGGATCATGCCCATGGGGTATGAGGTGGACACAAATACACTTGATGCTTATGCTCAACATCTTCTCGGTAAACTAGTGGATGAAAAGGAGGAAAGATTTGGTGCATACAAGGAAAAAGACTTGGACATGCATAAGAAATTCACTGAGCCTGGTAGAAAGAGGAAGATTAGAAAGGAATTTGAACAACTTAAAGAGTAGATGGGTATAACCAAAGAAGTTGTGCAGAGGGGTAGGGAGCAGAACATACTAAAGGAGGAAGACATGGTGAAGCCTAAGACTAAACTGGTCTCCACTCCTCCCTAGCAGACCAAGCCTAGATCAAGCAAGTCAGCACCTACCTCCGGTGTGAAAAAGCCTATCCCTCCACCTAAGCCTCAATCATCATTAACCGGTGGAGCAAAAGAGGCAGAAGCAAAAGCCCCAAAGGGAATATGTTGCAGCCACTACAGAGGAGGAAACTAAATCTGATGAGGCAGTGCGCGAGGTGAAGAAGATTGCTACCTATGCTAGGGTAGTAAGAAAGCCCCCATTCAGTGAAGCTCAACCTACCAAGAAGCCTAAAACAAAAAGTGAGCCATATCATAGACCAAAACCTAGCAAGAAGAAAAGATCAGAACTTGATGAAGCTCTAAAATTAGGTAAGTTAGAAGATACATATACTATTGTGCCCTCGAAACCATTGAATGAGATAATTGATGAAGTTGTAAAGGAAGGAAATCTCAAGAATATCCCTGTACATTATGAAAATTTTGATGATAAAGATCAAAGAGAAGTTGAGGAAGCTATTGTAAAATACATGAATGTATATAGGAAAGCTTTGTTAGAATTGTCATATATGATTCCATATGACATTTTGGATGCCTGGAGACATACAACCAGTCTAGAGGATGAAAGATTAAAATAATATACCGTAGTAAACATGTGTCCTGTTGCATCAAATAATGAAATAAAAAGAATTTTGGGACTTGCAAAGGAAATATTCTAAAGAAAACACAGGGTGAATAAAATAATGTTTAGAAAAGTTGATGAAGTTGTTAAGGAGACAAAGGGTATACTGAAGAAAATTTTAAAGGAAAATCATTATCAAATCAATCCGGAGAAGGATGATCCCCAATTGGAAGAGCAATCAAGAAAATAAAATTCTATTTTGACAGCTCAGGATCAGACACAAGTTCCTCATGAGCTGAAAGATCAGACAACTGGGCAAGATGATCTGGTAGGAACACATGAGCAAGTAGTTGCAGATAATACCACTGATAACCAAGAAGTTGGAGACTCTGGTGAAGATGTGCAAGATCCTTCGGTCATAGAAGTTCATTTTGAGCATGCAAATAAGGAATTTGAAGATGCTAATATGGAGAAGGAGAAAGGAGAAGAGAAGGTTGATGAGGCACCAATAATAATGGCAAGAGCCAATGTATTTGATAAGGGGAAGCAAATGTGGTGCAGAGCACCTAGCTCAAAGTTGCCTTTTCTTGCATTTTAGAGTTTTTGTGTGATTTCAAGTTATTTTTATGTTTTAATAAGGTGGAAGAAATCCTATAATGCTTTTTGAAGTCATAGTTTGGTTGTCCACACTTTTGTTGTGCTCAGGATCCAAAATTGTCATTATCCTGAAATGTTGTCAAAATGTCAATTTTTGATTTGTACCAGGTGGATGCCTGGAAAATTTCTAGAATGTTTGTAAATGGTTTAAATCCATTGTGGGATTCCATTTGAGTTATGTTTTATGCCCTGAGAGCCTTGGAGTGTGTTTTTGTACTCATAGGTAAAAGTTGTCAAAAATTGGTCATGACAACTTTTGCATTTTTAGGCAAAAGTTGTCCATGAAGGAAATGGTGTTGGAAGTTGGTTGAAACCAAATTAAAATAGTATATAAAACATTCTAATCATCTCCAATAACAGGTTAATCAACTTTTGGTTTGCATTCAATTCATTTGCCAAGGGTTTCCTATGCTTTTCCTCACGTTTGGACTGTTTTTTCTTTGATTTTCTGCTTTTGTACGACCTGTACAGTATGGTACGGTGCTCATAATAGCAGAATAAGTTAGGATTTTTTTTTTAATCTTTCCAACAAGTATGATATGAAGGTTTTAAGTGCCTTGGATCAAAAGTTATCACTGTTTTTGTAAAAGTTGCTCACAAACCCTTGAAACTTGGGGTTTTGATTGTAAAAATGCATTTTACCTGAGCATCCATAAATGGAACAAGTTGCAATATAGTGGATGGATTGGGTAGGATCTATAAATATTTTTAGAGTAGGTTTTTTGTGTTTTTTCAGGCCACAAGGAGGAGAATGGGTGAGATGAATAACACACAAGCTTGTAGCTAGTGTGTAGGGGCAACAAAGATTGCTCATTTTCAGTGCCATGGAGAAGTGACACCCCAGAAAACCATAGTGTTTTGGAAAGGTATATGAGTTTACTAAAATAATCCAAGTTATTTTGGGTTGGTGATTGTTATTGGTGAAGAGTTTGGAGCACATCTTCCAAAACTGCCTAGAAGCCCTAAACCCCTTAAAAATAGCTCTTTTTTAGTAACCCTAGTTGTACGAAAAACCCAGATGGGAAACTGAGGGATATTGTTTAACTTATAAATGGGTATTTGAATATGTAAAAATATATAGGGGTTGTTAAGAAATTTTTGGGAAAAACACCAAAATATAGTCAAAGAAGGGCTAGTCAATTAGGCCTAATAGCAGTCGGTAGAAGCAAGTTGAAAGCCTAGGGCTTCGGTAAGGTGCAGACCTTGTCAATGCATAAAATTAACTTGAAAATACCTACACAACATAACACAACCTTTGAAAATGTTGTTAGAGAGAAGATCCTTGGTGGAGGTCTTTGGAGCCTAGTTGGAGCTTTGGGAACCTAGTAGGAGACCATCTCAAAATCAGAGATTTGGGTTAGAATCAACAAGAAACCTCAAGAGGCTATACCTAGGAGGCAAGCCAATAGAGTTTAATCCTTGGAGGTCTAAGGAGTATACCCTAACAAGTTACCTTGGAGGAGCTTGAGTAGAAGGGTGAGTTGAGGATTTGGGGTGAGTAAGGGTGAATTGGAGAGCTAGGCACAAGACCTCTGCATCAAAATGGCTACAAATGAAGATGACTTCTCTCATGGGTTGATTGACTTAAGCTCTTTATCTCCCATCCAAGCACTAAAGTTAGCCACCCTTGCCCAAGCTAAGGCAAGTGAGGACATTCTCAAGTTCCATTCAGAAGACAAGGAGCTAATAACTTTTGCTACTGATGTTTTAGAGAATATTTTTCCTACATTCAAGAAGGATACAATTGATATATCCTCTGGTAAGATTAGGAATATTCTACATGTAGTTGATTCTCATTTTGTGTCCTTAGAGAAAGCGATAGATATAAGGTTTTTGAATAAATTTAATGAAATGAGATTGCAATCCTTTTTGAAAGCGGTAGAGGATGATAGGGCATTTTTGAAATCTGTGATGAAGAGTATTGAGGATGCTTTAGATGAAGGTGGTAAGATATATAAATCATGTCTTATTTTGCCGAAATTTACTTTAGACATTAACAAGAAGATTAAGGAATATGAAGGGAAATTAGTTGCAATTTCATAATATTTTGCCCCTCATTTAGTTTTTGTCAGTAGTCTTAAAGCTCAAGTTATGGACCTAACAGACAAAATCAAGAGGTTGCATAAGGAAAGGGACCGAATTATAAGCAGAGTAGGTGATTTGAGGAGTCTTGTCACTCCTCGACTAGACACTTTACTCTGTAGCCAACAGGATGCAGTGAGTGCTTTGGGTAAGGCTATACCCTCATATCTCAAAGGCATAGAAATGCATGCCTACATGTTTAGCACTTTGATAAAGGTTTTGGATTATTTTCTAAGAGGATGGAATGAGTATCTGAAATCCCTGAAGACAACTTATGCTGAAATTTTTAAATTTTTATAAATCATTGTACATATCCTTCATAAGTTTTGGCGGATTCCTACCTTTTCCATTGATGTCAAAGGGGGAGAGAGTGCGGTGAAAAATGATGCATATTCTTAGGGGGAGCTAGTTTTATAGACCTTGCAATTATTTTTTGGAGTATTTTTGGAGTTTTGGAGTTTTGAGTTCTTAAGTTCATTTTTCATAGTGTTGCCATCAATGCCAAAGGGGGAGATTGTTGGCAAGAGATGTTGTACTGGTGAATATCCAAGAATGGAGATTGCTTAGGGTTTGTCATTGATGAAAAATCAGTCAATAAATAATATCCGGTGTATGCAGATTTGATTTACCAAACGATTTAAGAAGTTTTGGTTATTCGTTAGGCATAAGTCTGGACGGTGGAACACAATGTGTAGATTCATTGAGTATAACTCATTTCCGATTGTATAGTTTTGGTTGCGGTATTAGAGATAGATGATTGAATGTTCAACGTAGCTTACTTTGTATTCATGACCTTCAGGTGTTGATTCATGAGTGAGATTAAAGGTCCAATATCCAATTATTCTAGAAGAATAGTTATCTTTGGGTTTGATGGTGTAACATGTGATCCATAATACATGGGATGATTTCAGTGATTAGTTTCATGTTTGAGGTGATTGGGCTGACTCATATGAAGCTTGATATCATTCTATTTAGATCAGCATATGCATTTGTGGGTGGATTGAGCTGACAAGTTACTACACGTTTCATATTTTGCAGTTTTGTGAAGCCGACTTGGTTGAGATCTATTTTGTTGGTGTGAATATATAATACGGATCCAGATGATCATTTTAAGCATGGAATATGCAAATGTGGATGTGTTGTATGCAAAAGAGCATTAGAATGCATATTTTGTGCTCTGGTAGATGACTATGCAGTAGAATAGGGCAGAAAGGCAAAGTAGCTTTTATCAACCATAGAATAGTGCAGAAACATAAACTAATCAACCATAAAGTACAGAAATATATTTTTATCTGGTGGTTGAAGAATCAATTTAATAATTTTGTAAACTGCAGAACACTGATTCACTCCCCCCCCCCCCCCTTCTTAGTGTTCATTGATTCCAACAACGTGTAGACTGAATAACTGATGAGACAACATATTTATAAATAGTCATCACTGCATATAGTTATGAAGCATGTTCATTGTTAAAAGGAGAGGTACAATAAATGTTATAAGACTTTGAGTTATGAGAAAAGGATGTCTCGTAATAGAGAAAGTGCAGATTAAAAGCATTTATGTGACAGTGTTAGGTCCAACCAGGAAAGCTAATGTACTGAGAGGGGAGGGGTGAATCAGTACTTCAAAACTTTTCTTCAAAAACAATCTTACTGATAAACATAAATTGTAAACTACTGATCTCATAACATAAAGCTAATACACAATTATATAAATAACATTCATACACATTTCACTCTATAACACAAATATTTTGGTTACGCAGAAACTCTTTGTTAGAGAGAAAAACTGCGGTGGGGATGGCACCCACAACTTCACTACTACAATAATAAAGGTTGCTTGGTTAGAGCTACATGTTTAGCTATTTCTGATAGCTTACCCTATTAGGAGTATCAAGATCTTTAGATCTACCTTGCTAAAGGGTTTCACAACACTTATACAAAATGCTGCACCTGATTAAAGGATTTACAATTTATAGACTTTGTTAGAGTCTTTTACCCTGTTAAAGGTTTCTATTACAACTCAAATGATTCAATAAAATCTTTACAAAATATCTGCAACTTTACATCTGAAATGTTATAGCAGACTCTATGTGCTCAATATGACATTACCTTGCTCATAGCATACCTCGGTAATTGATAAATCAACTCGATAAACCCTTCTGTTTACTCTGTCCCATAAACTGTTCTTTGAAGACTTTCTCGGTGACCTTTGAATATCTCTATCATTCTTAGCAATCACAACACATTGTCTCTCCTCCTTTGATTTTCCCTTTTAACTCCTTTTTATCACACATGTCTCTCCTCCTCATTTTATATTCAAATCATACTGTATAAATAGATCTCTGGGATGGTGATATGTTCATGCTTCGATCTTACAAACATGATTCATCGAATGAATAAACATAGAAAATATTTTATTGGATAAACTTCCTCAAAATCATACAAAATCTTGAAGTGCAATTTCCTATGTGATAATAGTTAGATCTTCTCGAGTTTTGTAACATGTTTCACATATGTATCCAGGTTCATTGAATCTGGTAACATGTTTCTACTCGGTATTCCTTCTTTGCTGCTCGGTAGACATAGAACGTTACTCGGTAGACAACTCGGTGTATACTTAACTCTGTGACTCCTTTCTTCTGTAACCGACTGCATTAGTTCTTACCGACTAAATATTTTGGTAGTGTTAACTGACTAGAGTATATAGGATGACTTTGGACATAAAACTAATGACAACTTAATAAGTAATAACATGACAGATGATATTGAAGATGCTAAACTTGTAAGACATCACGTTTAGCAAATTTTAAAGATCATTACACATGTAAGGTAATTTTTCTAAGGTGATTGTGAGTTTCTCAATCTTTATCAGTGATGCATTATATTGTAAGGGTTTTTGGCTACATGTACAAAAGAGTGGGTTTGAAATTTTGTCATGATAAACAAGTCTTTGTAGTAGAGTACAGAAGGTGATGAAAGGGTTATGATTGCAGATTTGTTTTAGATTGTAGGATGTTAAGTTTGTGATGGATGGTTTGTATTTAAATAGAGTAACCCTTCTGGATTAAAATTATTGTGTATTTTATGTAAGGGGTTGGTACTCTTAGAGTTGGTGCTCTGAAATAGTAACTAGTGAGGTTGCCAGTGAGGCATAAATTATAATCAGTGACATTGCCAGTGAGGCTTAATGAAGATTATCTTCAAAGTGATTTTTTACCCTTCAAGGGTTTCCCACTCATATATATGTGTTCTGTGATGTGCATATTTAATTCTCTGTTTTGTGAAATGATATGTGGTATTATGCTATCAAATTTTGTGCTTTAAACAAATATATGTTTTTTTGTCATTACTTTTAAGTGTTTATTGGATAAAAGAATTAAGTTTCATAGACCACTAATTCACCCCCCACTCTTAGTGGTCCGGGGTATTCCAACAAGGTGTCCCTGTCATGGCTTGATGTGGTGCTCTAAATCTGCAACCTAAATGCCTCCTGATCTTTATGTCCGCATTAGAAACTTGTAATTGCACACAAGAGGAGAAAAATGGTTTTTGAGTTGTTTATAGGGATTTGCCTAGGTCAAAGCTGGGGTTTGGAATTAACCCTTAAGTTGAATTAAAATTGAATTATAAATGCTTGAATTAGAATGATTGACTAAATTGATGAAGTAATGTGCTTAGGATAACTCCTCCATGTGTTGATGCAATAACATGACAAATCACATAAAATCCACCATAAAATCATAATTGAAACATAAATGAAGATGCCTTGATATATCTTGTTGTTCCTTGAATCAAATATGCTCTTGAAGTGTTGCTCTTGGAATGAAATTTGTAGATGCAAGAATATGATAATGATAGATGATGAAATGAATTGAGAGAGGTGCCTTATTTAGGGATTTCATAACAAAATCAGCTTTAGGCAGACTTAGAATTTTTTCTTTCTTCACATGGAGCTAGATTTGAACAAGATAGGATTGTCATATTATCCCCCTAAAATTTGAGGCAAAAAACATTGAACAAAGTGGTGTGGGGTGATGTTGTCCTGACACATTAGGCCTGAATTTTTTGGGATTCGAGATAATAGGGTTCTAATGCTGAAAATAAATTTGTATGAAAATACATTATGTTTATATGGGGAAAAAATGTCTTGAATTGAAATGGGGTGGGATTTATAATAAATCAAGATTAAAAAAAGATAAAGGGCACACCTAGAAATAAGGGCCCAAACAAGAGTATGATAATGTATTAAAGTAGAAGAAGACTCATAATATTGAATTAAATATTAATTTAAATCAATAAAATGTCTCATAATGTATAGAAGAATGGGAAATACTAAAATGAGTACTAGGAGAATGTGAAATTGGGCACACCAACTAAAGGTGTACAATTTAGAACACTACATTTATCCCTAACTTTAGCTTTACTCACGATAAAGTAGAAATAAAGAGATAGAGCATGTGAGAGAAAGAAAAGCTAGGGATACGAGAATACTAAATTTGAGGGGTGATAAAGCCACAAAAGCATAGAATCCTATCAATCCATGCAAGTATCCTTCAAGTATACACAAAGTAAACACCCGAGTACTAAAACCAAAGGTCCAAGTCATCTAGTTGAAGAGACCTCAATAATAAAAATGTCTCAACCACTAATATCATTCTCGATATGTTATTGCAAGAGACCATGTGGACTTATAAATAGAACAAGGATGTACACTAATTGAAAGGAGAAGAGACCATGATCCAATGCTAGCAAGATATGTTATGCTATGGGTTCATGGGAAAGAAAGAAGGGAGCATGGATTCCACAAGCTATCAAGTTGTGTTATGCTAAGTGATCCATGGAAGCATAGATTCTCATGGGACAACAAGTTGGGTTATGTTGTGTGATCTATGTGGAGAGGGAGATATGAAATAATCTAACAAGGTATGTTATGCTAGTTCCACTCATCCTGAGAAACATGAGAAAGGAAAATTTGAAAGGTCTAACAAGTTGTGTTATGCTAGTCAACTTGTCTTGAAGTTTTAGTGAAAATTGAATAAGGAGAGTGTAATGTTGGTTAACTCAATCCTATTATATAATATTGATAGTTTTAGGAATGAAGCATGAGGATGCAACAATCCCATGTATGATAGTCGATAAAGATAACTAAAAATGCAACTAGGAGGCCACATGCATGCCCTCCCTTAAGATGTCAACATAGCTCTATGTTGATAGCTTAAGGTTTGAAAGAACAAGGAACAAGGAACAAGGATATACACCTTTAACACCAAAGATATATCCTATAAGAAACAATGTACATGCAATCTAATCTGAAGCGAGCATACTCTTTTGAGGCAAGGAAGAGATAGTCATAACACAAATATCTTGTAACAAGTGTAAAGGAATCCTTTTGAGGGATGTATGATTGAAAAAGGAGGAAGATATCTTTGAATGAAGATATATACCTGTAGCATCCTAAATTGTACTCCCTTGCAATTTTGTCCTCATTTGGGCCCTCACCTTGGCATTAGTTCCCCAAGGCCTGATTAAATCCCTAATTCTTGTCACACCATGCATCAAACTTAACATCTTCATAACCTACACTTTCTCCCCCAAAATATTGAGTCCCTGATTTGTTAGGACCAAGGTTCCCACACCTTACTTCTTCCAATTGGGACCCATTTTGGGGCCTCTCAATGCTAAAATAAAATGGGTAGGAACTTAGATCCCGTGTTGGATCATGTCAAAAAAATAATTTGTTGTCGACTAAGCATGTATAAAAGCAAGTCTACCCCTCTAATTTTGATATGCATCCAATCTATCTATTAGTCGATCAATCAGACATTCATTCAAATTCAAATGAGCAAGCATTCAGTCTTCTTTCAAGCATTGGAGCAGAAGTAAAGTCAAGATTCAAGCATTGGAGATGACATTTATGTTCTATGTTTTATGAAGACTATCTACATGAAACCTTAATTTCTTGTGGAAACAAATAAAACTTCATAAAGAGGCATAACATTAGTGTTGCAGACATTTTCATCATTTCCCTCAAAAGGAAATCATTTTTATTGCATCATTACATTTACATTTCTATTCTATTTCATGGTTAATTCCAAAATCGAGGTTTGACCTAAGGCAAACTCCTATTCCCAACCATTTTCCCTTCTCTACCGTGTTTAGGAACAAGTATAGAGCTAAAATTTTTAGGATCAACATTATTCACAAAGATGAACAAATTCCCTTTTGGATGGAGAAAGGTTCGGAGGACCAGAGTGACAAGCATTTTGGTCCTGATAATTTAGGTTGACCTTCTAGGAATAGATCCGAACACTCACATATTTCTTAGATCCAGTTTTGTGGCTCTGCTTGATGACTGTAGCTAACTATTTATGTATAATTGCTTCAATTTACATACATTTACCCTAATTTCAACATTTTGACAATTCAACTTAAAAAGAAGGAATCAAATTCTAACCAGTGAATCTAATCAACATTCTCAACCCTATCTTTGTTGGATTGAGGCTAGCTCTTTTGGATTCACCCCTCTTTAATGTGATCGGTCCCTAAGTAAAATTAGCAGTTTTACTACATCATTAGGTGAAACCCTAATTTTTCACCTAAAACATTTTGGTGAACTCGACATCTTACACCTTACCTTCCAATTCATGTTTTTAGATTTGATTGTTTATGCATTTTCAAATTCAAATTTGCAGTTACAAATTTAATTTTCAATTGAACTACATAAATTTAAAGGTTAAATTCACAAAACCCCTAATTTTTAATTCTAAAATTGAACTTGTGGATTGTCTAATTTGGATTAATTATTTCATATCTGATTATTCATGCAATTTTAAAATTCAAATTTTCCCTCCTAGATCTTATTTTCAATTGAATTACATAAATTTAGTGGTTAAATTCGCAAAAACCCTAATTTATAATTCAAAAATTTTCAAATTTATTTTTAGATTTGATCTTTATGATATGATATGCTATGATCTAGATGCATTTATCTTTCAAATTCACAAATCAAATTGGTTAATTAATCACTTTTACAAAATTTTGTATTGTTTGATCACAGTTTTCCAATTTCAAATTTAAATTTTCCTCCATTATGCATGAGTTTTACTACCATTGTTCCTACCTACAATATTCTCATGAGAAGAAGTTGTAGATTTAAGGCTTCCCAAAGTTTAATTAATAAGGATATGGAGCCTAATTTGGACAACATATTTCATGAGAATGTTGGTGGTTCCTCTAATCCAACAAATGATGTCATTTATCCCCATTCTTTTCATAATTATCACGACAAGGATGAATCACTAACTAGGATTTCATTGACAAATTGGAGAATATTGATAATGAATTTTAAAATCTTCAACAATGGACGAGTCAACAATACCTGGAAAGTGAGGCAATCCCATTGATTGAAGGATTAAAAAGAATGGTTCAAAGTGATAAAATTGGTGTTTATTTGTTATGTGGCCTTTCTCATATTGTTGACACTAATATCATACCTGTGAAAAGTTGTGTCAAAGTCCTTGGCTACACTCAAGCTACTAGTGAAGTCAATAATTCCATTCTCATGCTTACATCCTTGCCTAGTGTGCCTACATTTACATCTTCTATAATGACTACTTCCACACAAAATGTTAATCCTACACATATTAGTCAAGGGGGCAACCTTGTTAATAAATTTTTTTTTTATACCTCCTTCCGTGAGTCTTTCATTTGTGACCCAATAATCTCCTATACCTACATATCATAGTGTTCCACCTCCTGACTCTCAACTTCAAACTACATACAACAATGTTACTCCTCCATCCCAATCCAATATGTCCAATTTCAGTCCATCCATTGAAGAAACCGTCAATAACCTAGGTCAAACTATCTCATCCTTAAAACAATAGCTAGCTTCCATTACCCAATCCAAGTGTAATGTTCCCACATTTGATGTAAAAATACCATTATCTAATTACACTGTTCATGTTGTCCCTCCTAAACATATGGAAGTTAATCAATTAGAGCTTTCAAATGTAAAAAGTGATCCCTTGACTCGTGAAAACATTCCAAACTTTGTCTAGTGACTTTGCTCAAGATCAAAGACATGGCTATTTTGTTTACTCAAACCTTTAGGGATAAAGCATTGCAATGGTAGTGTTATTTTCCTCCTTATTCTATTACATCATTTTAATAATTAGCTAATGCTTTCATTCAACAATTTCACAATAATATTGGTCCTAAGATTACTTTGATTGATTTGATTCATTGTAAGCAAGGTGTTAAACAAAAAGTGACTGATTTTATTAGTAGAGATAATTTGTATTCCCAAATTGCTTATCCAATGCATGATCATGATGTTCAAGGAATTTTTATTGCTAATTTACAAAAAATACATTGGAAAAATCTTCTATTTTCTAAGTTTACTTCCTTTACACAGTTGTGTGTAGTGCTTCATAATTATCAACTTCAAGTGAGTCAATTTGAAACATCTCCTTCAATGGCTTTGGTTGATAAGAATGAGAGTTCTCAAAAATATTTTGTGAAGTTTAAACCAAATAAGGGATACATTAAGATCAATGACAACATCAATACTCAAGTGGTAGTCGCGACATCAGATGTGGCTCCTTTATCCAAATACTTTAGAAAAGAATTTAATCCTCTTTATGAGTCTTTTCCATGACTTTTTGAACTTGCCATGTCTTTCAAATCATCATTACACTCAAGTGGAAGACTATTGTCATAAATATTATAATTTTAATCATGACTGATAACAATTTGAGCCTCTTAAGCCTCAAAGTGATGCTCTCTTTCAATCTTATAGAAAATGGAAGAATGAGATCATATTATCCTTGAGTAAGCCTAGAGAACCTAGACCTATTCCTCCTCCTCATGATGGACATGGTATTCTTCCTAAACCTTCTATTCCTCCTATATATGTTTCATTCCCACCTCCTACATCTTAGAAAGGGAAGCGCTTGATGTCTCCTATTTTTTAACCTAGTAGACCTTCTCCCATTCATCCTCCTTTAAAGGAAGAGAAGAAGTCCTCCATTGATCCTAAACCTTCACAACCCCTGGCTAAAATTAAAAGAAACCATTGTGTGAGAGAATGTCGGTGGAGATTTTGTGCTAAGGCTTGTGAAGTTTCTTCTCAACCCGTTTCCTCCCCGAAGACACCAAATGTTGACTTGGTCCCATTTTTCCAACCTTCGCCTAACCATACGAAGGAATTTCAACCTAAATCACCAAGATTAAAAATGATTATAAAGATGATGGTTCATGTTCTATTCATATTAGAGATCCTATTTTTATTAATCTTGATGAAGAAATGGATGAAAATGATATTCATGATAACAATGTTGATACTAATGATGTAGTATCCCTTTACCAATTTTGACCTCAAAATGCTGATTAGAGGCTCAAGGAATATCATCAAACACTTTGCGTAAAACCTCTTTACTTGTTTCTATGTTTCATTCTGATAATGATTCCTTGAAATAATGTCAAATGTGATTTAAATGCTTTCAAATGGTTACTAAGATGTCTAGGCAAATAACCATAATGCAAATACAATTCTTTTTGTCTTTTTGAATGCATATAGATGACCCACACAATGTAAATATGCACCTACAATAACTAGATATTAATACAAACAATTGGCATGCAAACTAAATATGAGAGAGACAACTCTTGACATTCAAACTCCTTGTGATAACAATGATCTTAGAATGCAATGAGATTGCTTACAAACAAAAATGACATGCAAAAGGCCAAGACTCTTGGCTTACAATGATGTATCCAATGCAAGTACCAAAATTATATAAATATGCATCTATAGCTTCTTAAGAATAGTGACTAATACAATTGTAAAAATGATGCCAACTACACTAGAAAAACATGAAAGAACCTGATGTAAAGAAGTTTTGATTGATGAAGATGTGGCAGATCATTATGCAAAGAATGGAGTCTCTTTCAAGACAAATCATGCCTCTCATGCAACCGCCCCTGTTCTAGCATGAACTTCTGATATAAAGTCGTAGCAACAATAATGAAGATCTTCAACAATGTCTTCTTTCAATGTATTTAAATTTGCAAAAAATATTCTCTGAAAACCCCTTGAAGATTCTGAAAAATGTAAATCTTATCCAATGAAGCACCAATTGGACCCCTGTATGAAGCCCATAGTCAAGGAATGATTCAACTAGTTTTCACAACCCCAAGATTGCATAAACACTGAAGAGATTTTATTCTCCAATGCTAAAGTTCCCTAAAACCCTAGGTCTCAATGCACAATACCCAAAAGCAAAGACAAATGATCATCAATAATCAATTTGATTTTCTTTTTGAAACCTTTTATATCCTCTCAACTCTTAAACGCCTTTAATTTCCTTTTGAAATCCACTTTATGGTTTTAATAAAACTTTATAATAACTTTTCAAAAGGGTCGATCCCTTCATTTGGTGCAAAACAAAATAATATAAAGTTTATATATTAATAATCACTTATCTCCCTTGAAATTGGTACTTTATATTATTCCTCATATGCACTTTATAATTTGACTTTATGATATTAAATCCCCTCTAATTATAAAGTCACATGAAGTCAATATAATATTCCCTTAAAATAATTAATTATTATTAAAGTAAAACTTTAATAATAAATAAATATCATAACTCCATTAATAACCATTATTTAATGATTCTGACTTCATCATTGGCTAGCCCACTGCTCCCACTGTCAATGTAGATGCCTTACTAAAAATCATAAGGGTCCCTCTCTAACATCCACTAACTTACTATAAATAGTAAATCCCTCAAAATGGAACTAGAAACCTCTAAATATCAATGCATCAGAACAAATGAAAGATCTGATGAGATAAATACTTACAACGACCACCTACAGAGCTCCAAAACTCCCAAACTAGACCCTCTAATCCACCATAGTAGCCTACAAGGGTCAAAATAATAGGCTAACCCCTCAAACTCTGATGCGCATGAAAATGGGGACATTATAGTCTGCCTTCCTTGAAATTGCTTGTCCTCAAGCAATCTCTACTGTGAAGCAACTCCACTTCACCAGAGGTCCAAAAGATGAACTGTGAAATATCCCACACATCTCCAACCAATCCCTGTAGCACCAACATAAACACAACTATGCAAGGACAAATATCATGCCAACTATCCAAACCCTGTGCACAAGAATAATGCATCAAAATCAAAACATGTTCAAGAAGGCCAAGGATGAACCGGTATACTCTCAGGACACTGAACATGTTGCAATGCTCAACTGTAAACCCTGTCTAGAATCTCGATGCACCCAAATAATCCCAAAATCTACACTCAATGCTCGATTGAATGCCAGGATCCCAAATCACTCTGTAGAGTACTCCATCCAAACCATGTGGAATCAACATGATACAATTGTATAGTGCAAATAAGTCAACCCCAATAGAAGGAAAAAACAATTCACTAGCCGAAACAATCCCTGGATCCCATAGCTAGTATGAAAGTTTGCCATGAGAAACACTCCCAGACTTCTGCTACTCAAATCTGATCTCAACTTCACCATGCCAAAAGTGGTGAAGCCAACAAATGGGACTCATCCTAACAGTAGTGCTAAACTTGTCACTGCTCAGGTCCCAATGCAAACCAAACACACATCCATCTACTCTGTGGAGATAGGAATAACTGAAGGTATCTGCATCACCACAACTATCTCCATACTCTATTGAACTCCAAAGGAAGCACTGACTCTACAAGTAATCCAACTTGCAACTATCGATCCTATCTACTAAAGATGGTGAATACCCATCCCACAATGGATGGTGTAATCTCAAAACCAATCCACTCCGATGCATCATCAAGTCCTCCACGTGTGGATCAAAACAAAAATGATGAGCGTTCCCCATTATGCAAATATGGTAGAAGGCTCCAACCTCGGTCAATGGCTCATTGCTAGCAATACTGGAATCAAGAGATGGATCCAATCTCTAATCTCAAATCACTAATTGGGTAGGGCCTCTAGCAACTTGCTTTGCAAACCCAACCAAAACATCTCTATGAGGAAACATTATGGCCAGTACCTACAATGACTCCCACAAAATGTCTGATAGCGCATGAACCATGAATGAGAGTATCCCTAGTGACCTCAAACAGTTCCTCCTAAAACTTTGAACTCTCAAGGAGGTTCTTAATAAATGTATCAGCATGGTAAAAAGGAAATAAGGTGAAATCAACCTTATCCTCTAAAACTTGCAGTTGATCACTCTGACTGTGCGACACAACAAGTTGTCTATCACCATTAGTTGCATGAGATGAAGTAAAATATTTGCTTCGAGGAGAGGGAAACAAATCAACATGAGAGCCATACTCCCAACTAGATGACACCTGATGAATCTCCTATGAAGATGATGGAGTAGCATCGTGTACCAACACACAAATCTCGGG
>NC_081415.1:472907174-472956635 GCF_030272615.1 Cryptomeria japonica | reverse complement strand
TGGAATGAGAGCTGAAGACTGAATTTATAGAGAATCACAAGAGAAAAAGCTCAATTTAGGATTAATTGAAAATAATTGAGAAATCATGTTCAGTTAACCTTGAGATAGATTCCAGTTATAGTTTAATTGAAATGCATTCAAATTAGAAGTCCAAGTTGCATTAGAAAATAATAATAAATTAATTCCACGCATATATGATGAAAATAGATAATTCTTTAATTTATTCAAGAAAAAGGTCTTTTCAATGCAACTAAACTTCTTTTTCTGAAAAGCTTTGAGTTCTAATTTTAGAGAATAATTCAATTAAATTGCTTTTCTGATATCAAGTTCTAAATTTAGAAAAAGAAATAATATCTCAAGTTTGATTTCTCTCTCAATTCAATTCTTTTTGTTTTATTATCAATTCAACTCTTTGTAATAAATTAACCCTTTTTGCATGATTGAATGGCAAATTTATTAATTAATTAAATATGCAAGGATATTTAATAAATTAAAATGGGATAATTGATCAAGATGATATTATTGGAAATGATTTGATTAATTAAATAAATATTTAATTAATATTGAGTAGTTGATTTGCCATGTGATATTTGATGATTAAAGAATTAATAATGTGCTCAAGACTGATTTAATTGCCTTTGGTTAGGACCTTAGTGATGTTGTTGAGATTAGGGGCCCATGGTTTAGGTGACCATTTTTAGGGTATTACATTTGCCCCTCTTTGAATTAATGTGTGAGCAGCGTGTTGGTTCAAAGAATGTGTGATGTCTAGGAGATGCCAATTTTGAACTTGATTGATCACGAACTAGATGAAAAGCAAGGTGTTTAGCTTGATTCGAAGAGACAAAGCTGAATGAAGTCTGATTAAAGTGATACTGATCCCGAACTTGATTGAACTGAGGAACGATAGAAAACAAAGATACCGAACTTGAACTTGATTGATCAAGAAGCAGATCTTACTGATCTAGAACTTGACTGAAATTAGATGCAGTGAGTGATGATAAAAATCGATCTTGAACTTGATTGATCAAGACACGATGAGCAAAGAATAAACCATTCAACTTGATCAAGAAATGAATACTAAACACCTGCTTAGATTTAGTGTGATCAAAGATACTCTTGAAACTTTTGATTGAGTTTAAACGAATAATCAACTTGATTTGGAGTGATGAAACTGATTAACGTTAAGAGATTAATTCAGATGAAAGACAAATATCATCTTGATTTGAAGCGATGAAACTGATATGCCCCTAGCGATTGATTCGATTCAGATGATCGAGAGATCTCAACTTGATGTGAAGCGATGAAGCTAAGATGCCCCTTAGCAATAAGGATTGATTTTCTTTAATTGAAAAGATTTTGCTCAACTTTTGATGAAGATTTGAAAAAATTTCTCGACTTGTGAGATGTGAAGTCATAAGGTCGTGAGTATGCCCCCTCGAGAGCAAAATCAAAAGATAGCGAGGGATTGATTATAGGCAATTGTTTCACGAAAATAAGTAACTTGAGCACAAATTGATTTTGAGGATTTTTTGAAAATTTCGGTGTTGATTGATGAGAAATTGAGTGTAGAGTTGATCGAAATGTTGATGTGTAGAATGAAATTGAAGTAAGATTCAGAGTTGAAATTTGAGTGCAATTTGAAGAAAAAATGACCATTTGATGAAAAAAGCGCTAAGTGGTCAAAATTGTGAAATTGGCTAGAAAAATGATCTCGAATTTCAATTTTGATCCCAAAAATGGAATCAGAGTAGGCAAATTAGCTAAGGGTACAATTTTCATAACCATCGGAGAAAGTTGAAAAATTAGGTTTTAGGCTATATATGGGATGAAAGTGTCATTTTCAAATAATTTTAACCCTCCAAGTTTGAAAATTCAAAAAGCCTTCTGCGAAGAAAAATGGTGGTCCCTACTCATCAGCATCGATTTGAGCACTAGAGATGTCACAATCGACCCCGAAACTACGAGCCAGCAGTAAGTGATCGATCTTAAGCCTCTTTATGTTTCCAATTTTGAATTTTTTAATGCTTTTTTGAAGTTTTTCACGGGTTTTGGGTCGGGTGTCTCAATTTATCATGTGAGACAAGATCCTGTCTCATATGAGAAACTGGTAAAAAATCTTTTTTCGTTTGAGCCTACTAGTTTTGTCGTACGGGGTCCACCCTTGTGTCTTACGACAAGTCTGTTAAAAGACTATTTTGTCATGCTAAGTATGTTAAATTGTCGTTTGAGGCTGTTTTCTCGTACGAGAGCCATTCTTGACTCATACGAGATGCTGCTTGACTGTTTTTTGTCATTTGAAAGACAATGATCATTTTTTAAAGTGTAAACACAAAATTTTGGTTTTGGATTTGACTTATTTGGATTTGCATGATGTTTAACTTCTCTTGTAGGCTCATTAGGAATGTTTTCTGATGATTGTTGTTGGGTTTTTGCAAGTTCGATTACCTCATGTGCTCTTTAGATGTGTATATCCACCTACGATGGCATTAGGTCATCATTTATCTGAGGTTGAGCAGGCTCATGTTGATTTCTGCGGCTTCACTCATTTATTGCGATTACCTGATATCCGTGTGAACCACGGAATGCTCACAGTATTGGTTGAGTGTTTTCATTCAGAGAAAAATACATTTCATTTTCCAGTTGGGGAGTTGACTATCACTGCCGAGGATGTGTACAAGATCCTTCGTATCCCTTTTGCTGGGGATAAGGTGGATTATGATACTGCATTGTTACTTGGACTACAGGCCCTTAGGAACGTATTCAGGGACCCCGACATTTTGACTCGTTCCATGAGTTGGGACATTCTTATGAGTAGATATAGTGAGAAGTATCCCCTGGCATGTGTTCTAGCAGGGTTCATTGGTTGCTTCTTGATGTCAGACAGAGGGCAGTAGGGTTTCCAAAGCAGATGGGGCTAGATGCTAGAGAGGTTGATAGAAACCCCTCAGAGACTTGGTTGGGGCTCTTGTTTATTGGCCCACATGTATCAAGAGATGCATGAGATTGTTTACAGAGATGGGTGGAGCATGGCCGTGGGTGTATACATTTTACAGGTGTGGGTTTGGGAGCACCTTCCTGTTTGTCGGCCGATTGTTGATGATAGCAGAGAGCTAGGGCAGCCGATTATTTACAGGTATGCCGAATATATTACGTAGCCCCATCTGGGCAAGATAGATTTTTGGTGATGACAGCTCGACGACCTTATAGAAGTTGTCTGGAGACCATATAGAGGATTGGAGCTATGGGATGACTAGCAGAGAGTTCGCAGGGACCTTTTTGTGACACGCCCACTGATCAGGAGATCACAGAGTATTGTGGAGCGATTTGTCATTTCACGAGTGATGAGGCAGTACAGTCGGCCTCAAAGGATCTTGCAGGAGTATACAGTGTATGCTCACTATGCTAATTAGGAGAGGTAGGGATGGTTTCCATGTTTGTCATATGCTTTGGCTATGCAGGAGCTGACAAGTTTACATCGCTTGAGATGGAATTACCTAGAGGATGTAGCAGATGCAGGGGTATTGCCCCAGTATAGGGATTACTTTCAGCAACATTCATTCCCTTGATTTATAGATCTGGGAGAGCAAGCTCCTCATATTGAGGATGTGGAGGATGATGCCCCCGCATTGGCATAGGGACAGGGCTAGAGGCAGGGCCATAGGCAGGGATAGGCACAAATATCAAAGGCTCCACAAAGGACTGGTGGTGATCCTAGTGCTAGCAGTAGTAGGGTACCAGCTGATCTTGGACAACAAAGGGGTGAGGGTGGATCACTTGGGAGAGTAGGTGTGAGGTTGGGTGGTGGAGAGGAGGAGCGAGCAGCTCCAAGGCAGGTCCAGCAACGATAGGATGAGTAGGGTGGAGCCACAAGTGGAGATGGTGGTGGAGATGGTGGCAGAGAGTAGGGGGCTGACATGGGACAGTGTTGGCATTTTTGTTGTTTATGTTGTGATTGTCGTTGATGGACACACTTGTATTGAGATCTCCTTTATATGTATGAGCTTGTGCTCAACCGGTATTTGTTCCAACCAGTATGTTGTATACTAGTGGTGATTTTGTAGAATGTGTTTTCTGGTCTGAAGCGGCATGTCAACTCCAAGTGGTTCATAGAGCCCAAGTGGTACGAGGGAGAAAAGCAGCACAACACATTCTTACCAGTCTTCATTTTTTGCAAACCGGCAACTGGTATTCTATATGAACCGATAAAACTCTATGACGAGTTACCAACTGGCATTTTGTGATGAGTTACCAATCCACCGATTGTTTGACGGTGCCGACACATTGATGGTGCTTTTTGTGTCATGTTACTGAGTATGTCTAGATTCATTGAACCTAGGAAATTGTAATGAAATCCTATCAGACCAACATGAAATCAGATTCCTTTAAAAGGACATCATGTCTAGGGTTTTAAGTTGTTGCTGAAAGGGTTAATGTTGTGCTAGGGTTTAAGGTGGAAGTTGAGAACGATCTTATTTGAGAAGATCAAGTTGTAACTGTGAGAGAGATAGAGAAGATTAAAGTAATGCTGGAATGCATTAACTGTGAGCAATACTAGATCTAACCAAGCAGTTTGTGCTATTAGATAGATCAAACACTTGTTGATTACTCACATCTTTGACAAGTCTGTAGCCCTTAACCGGGTAGGCCTCAAAGCCTTTGTAAAACCCTCTAACAAGGTGGTTCACACATGTGAATCTAAAATCCTCTAATAAGGTAGTCTTTAATCGGACTTATCTCCTAACAGAGATTGAGATTCATAACAGGATCTGTTCTGGTGAAGAACATTGTAAGACCTTAACTAGTCTAGTTTCTATTCTGCAGATAGTGACTTGTGAGTTCCATCTCAGCGTGGTTTTTTCCAGTTGGGTTACCATGTCAAATATCTTGTGTTATGGTTGTATTTCTTTTGTGGGTGAATTCTTTATTCACATTTTGGTTTGCATGTGTGGTAACCAGTTTGACTGCTAGACTTCTTTATCGATTTATCTTTAGATTATGTAAGTGTTTTAGTGCAGAGATTTTTGGCATACTAATTCACCCCCCCTCTTAGTATTCATTAGACGGTCGATGAGAGTACATCTTGCAAAGCTGAAGTCATAGTTGACAGTGGCTCAGACTCAACTGGTGGAGTGAGACCGACAGCTGGTCAAGGTTAGGGCCAAGCGTGATCGCCAGATCACAACATTGAGAGCAGAGTCAAGAGCAGAGATAGAGTCTCTACAACAGGAGGTGCTTCTCTAGAGTAGTAGGGCAGCTTATTATGTGGTGGCATATAGTGTTGCAGTTCCTGTTGCACAGTAGGTGCAACCCTATTCACAGTATATGGCTAGATCAAAGGGAGCACGAGCACCTCGACAGGATCCCGGGCATCAGGCTCCTACTCCTCCACCAGGTGACGAGGGAGACGGTGCCAGCTAGATGATTCATTTTTTTGTAGCTCAGATATATTTTTTTTGTAGACACACCCATTTTTTGTAGCCTATACGATTCTTGCTCCGATGGGAGTTTGTATATGTCATTGGACATCATTTTGTACTCTTATACTTGACATTATATATATACGAGATTTGATTTGACTTCATTGTACTTGTGTTGATTCACTTATGAGATGTATCTTATATACTTTATTCTATATGTATGCATTTCTTTTCCATATAAATGTATGTAATGCAAATGATTATGAATGTATATTTTTGTTTCTTTGATATGCAAATAAATGATAATGCAAAAAAGTAATAATGAAATGTATGAAGCTATATGAAATGTTATGTATGCAGCTAAACATCTCAAAACACAAGTACTCGATCAGAGAAATGATGATAAAAAGACCACTTAGCATAAGAAATGATGATGCTTTCAGCTCTCTTTCAGAAGATAAAGAAATTATGACCATACCGAAATCACTCTAGATTCACAAAAATGCGAAATGATATGCAAAATGCAACCTAAACCTAGTCACTGGATTTAAAATAGTTAAGATTCATCACTGAGCATAACAAACACAACAAGCAGGTGAGAGTTCTTTTCTTTTTCAATGTGCAATATTAATTATCTTGTCCACAATGACCCTTTTTTCGTTCATATCCTTAGATAGATTACGCAAGGACCCGAATTGCATCATAAAGAAATTCTCTCAAAACAAACAAAGAAATGATATGGACCTCCCTATAGCATACAAATAATCAGAGTCGAGGTATGTGAGGCGATTTCACCTTGATGTGAAGGCTCTTATCACAGACACCCAACTAATTTATATGTTTCCAAATCATCGGGATCATTCCTACACGCAGAAAACAAAGAAAATATTATGCCCCCAATCCTTTCTCCTCTTAGTCAGAATAGACTTCCTCAAGTTACTTAGAGGGACAATAATCGAAAATCAATATAAAAGATAGCATACAAAGAAAATTTTCATTCATAGCTCAAATTGTTTAGTGATTTTTTTCCATTATGTTGTTTTTCTTGTGAACTCAGTGATAAAACTCTTTGGTAGTTAGGAGACAGGTGACTGACTCAGAGTGGATGACCAGATTTCACTGACGAAAAAATGACTTGGTTGACACTACTTAGGATATGTAATGTGCTATGTTGAGTAACCTAAGACTAGGACATTGATCAGTTTCAAGTCATGAGGGTTCCAACGAACCAGGATGTCACGAAAGTGACTAAAAATATGTACAAGCAAAAGCAAAAGATGCATGAAAGCGGGAAATGCTAACATTGCGTTGATAGATGAAGCGCTTGAGTACAAGAGGCACCTGTTTGCCAGGTTTACGCCTGCTTGGTAGAGATTCATTTTTATTTTTTACCAAGGTGCATGTTTACCAGGTTTTCACTAGGGCAATTTCTCTCTTTATATATATATATATAATTTTTTTTTCTCTTTTTTTTTTTTTTGGATTTCTTCAGGATTTTTTAGGATTTTTAGGATTTTTTTAAGGACTTTTTTCAGTTGTACATGTTTGCTGGAGCAGAGAATGCTAAGCGAATAATTTCTTCAAGTAGATTGTGTTAATCGGTTTACGGAGTTGTTCTCCTTCCGAGTTTGAGAGTTGATAGGCGCTAGAGCTGTATGCTAGAGTAACAATGTAGGGACCTAGCCAGTTGGGTTCAAACTTCCCTTTATTGTCGTGAAACTGTTGATTTTTTGGATTTTCTCTCAGAACTAGGTCACCAACTTGAAATTCTCTTTGTCAAACCTTCTTGTTATATCCTTTGGACATTCTCTTTTGATACACTCTGAGATGATCAAACACCACTTGCCGATGCTCATCCAGCAATTCGAGTTAATGCAATCTAGATATTCTATGATCTTCATCAGTAACAAGACCTTGAAATGAAACTCTTAGAGATGGTATTTCTACTTCAATAGGTAATACTACTTCAGACCCATACACCAAAGAGAAAGGTGCAGCCCCAATAGGTGTTCTGATACTTGTTCTGTAAGCCCATATTGCAGGATTGAGCTGCAGATGCCAATCCTTCCCAGACTTGTTCATTGTTCTGTGCAAGATAGTAAGTAGGTTTCTATTAGATGCCTCAGCTTGTCCATTACCTTGAGGGTAATATACTAATGACCAATGTTGCTTTATTTTGAATTTCTCACAAAGCTCATCCAGATCTTTATTCTTGAATTGTCCTCCATTATCAGTCACGATGGACGAAGGTATCCCATACTTGCAAATGATATAGTTTAGGATGAACAAGGTGACTTGTTTACCAGTTGCTTTGATGAGCGGAACTGCCTCTACCCACTTGGTGAAATACTCAGTGGCAGTTATGATGAATTTATGTCTGTTGGATGATGCAGGATATATCTTACCAATGAGATCAAAGTCCCATTGCTGAAAAGACCAGTGTGTTATAAATGGTATGAGGTCCTTTGTCAGGGCATGTATGAGATTTCCATGAAGCTAACATTTCTCACAAGTCTTAGCAAATTTTATGGCATCTTTTTCCATATCTAGCAAGTAGTAGCCAGCCCATAATAGTTTCCGAGCTAAAGTAAAACCATTCAAATGAGATCCACAAATACCTTCATGGACTTCCGATAATGCACATTTAGATTCTTCAGTTTCTAGACATCTAAGAAATGTACCATCCAAACCTCATCTAAATAAATTGTTAGCTATGATAACATATCACGAAGCGTTTCGAGTTAGGTTTCTTTTCTCGTTATGAGTAAGGTTTTTAGGGATAATTTGATCGCATAGATAGGAATAAATGTGGCTGTATCGGGATGAGTCATGTCCAATAATAGAACAGACTATTTGGGTCTCAAGAGAATCATAAGCAGGGTAATATAACTCTTCCACTAGGAAATCAAAGCGAAAATTGGACTCCTGTAACTCAGCTATAGATGCCAAGGTGGCCATAGCATCTGTTGCTCTATTCATTGATATAGGAATCTGTTGGAATGATACAAAAGCAAAGTACTTCTTGAGATCGTCCACCATCCTCTTGTAAGGCATCAATTTCTTATCTTGAGTCTGATATGTATCATTGATCTGATTGATGACCAGCTGAGAATCTCCATAGATATGTAGTTCAACAACCTTCCATTCAATGGCTAGTTTTATCCCATTCACCAAAGCTTCATATTCTATAATGTTGTTTGTGCAATGGAATAGAATCTTATAAGACTTTGGGATTGAATACTTCTAAAGAGTAATGAATAATATGCCAACACCTGAACCATTTTGAGTAAAGGAACCATCGAAGAACATCTTCCAGGGTTGTTGAGTAAGATGTATTATTGATTCATTTGGGAACTTGATGTGTAGTGGTTGAGTATCCTCAAGTGGAGCTTCAGCAAGTTGATCAGCAATTACCCGTCCTTTTATAGCTTTGCGTTCCACATATTCAATGTCAAACTCTGTAAGGATCATTACCCATTTCGCCAATCTTCTAGTGAGTGTTGCTTTATTAAGAAGATACTTGAGTGGATCGATTTTGGCCACCAACTTGACTGAATGTGCTAGCATATAGTGCCTCATTTTCTATGATGCAAAGACTAATGCCAAGCATGCTTTTTCTATTATACTATAGCTCATTTCATAAGACACCAATGTCTTGCTGATGTAATAAATAGCTCGTTCTTTTTTGTTGTCATCTTGTTGCACCAAAAGTGCCCCTAGTGATGAATCAGTTGTTGATATATATAAGATTAGTGGCTTACCCTGAATAGGTGGCATCAATATTGGTGGATTAAACAGGTACTCTTTTATCTACTAAAGATGTTCACACTGCTGATCCCAGTTGTATATTATTCCTTTTCTCAATACTTTTGTAAAAGGTTGAGCCTTGTCTGCTAGTTGAGAAATGAATCTTCTAATGGATTGGAGACATCCCTATAGACTTCTCATTTGACTGATGTTCTTTGGAGGTGGCATTTCCATTATAGCTTGGACCTTCTCAAGATCAACCTCAATTCCCTTCTTTGAAATGATTTAGCCAAGTAGTTTACCAGATGTCACTCTGAATGCACACTTCTTTGGATTTAATCGGAGCTTGAATTTTTCCATTCTGTCAAGTATAGGACCTAACTCTTGAATATGAGTTGACCTTTTCATAGTCTTCACTAAGGTGTCATCAACATAATCTTCCATATTCTTATGCATCATGTCATGAAAGCTAGTTGTAACTACTCTTTGATAGGTCGCCCCTGCATTCTTTAACCCAAATGGCATAATGTTCTAGCAAAAGGTTCCCCACGCATAGGTGAAAGCTATTTTTTCTTGATCTCCAGGAGTGATTTTAATCTGATTGTAGCCGGAAAATCTATCTATTAGTGAGTACATCTCATACCCATCTATCATGTCGACTATCATATCAATATTTGGCAATGGAAAGTTGTCTTTTGGACATGCTTTGTTGAGATCTCTAAAATCTATACAAACTCTGATAGATTTATCTGCCTTCGACATAGGCACTATGTTGGAAATCCATTCAGCATAATCTATTTCTCTGATAAATCCAGCTTTGAGCAGTTTCTCTAGTTCATCTTTGACCAATAACGCTACATGTGGGTGCATCTTACGGAGTTTTTGTTTAACTGGTTCTACTCCTGGTGTGATTGAGAGATGGTGCATAATGAGATCAGGATCCAAGCCTAGCATATCAGAGTGCGTCCATGCAAAGTTTATTTTCTTTTCTGAGAATAGCTGAGTGAACTCCTTCAATTCTTCTACTGATAGTGATTGAGCTACATGAATGATTTGTGGTGTCTCTTGATTCCCGATATTCACTGGCTGAGTTGGCTCGATCAATATGGAAGACCGCTCCTAGAAATGACTGGGTAGTATACCAAGTATCTCACCTTCAGGCGCCTCAAAGAGGTTTTCACCTTTAGGTACATCCTTTATTTTCTCTTTTTTAGATTCTGACACCGCCACAATATGGTTTTCGCCATCAGATCTTTTATTTTTATTTTTCTTGTTTTTGCGACTAAGATACTTGATATCCACTTCAGTCATATTTTCACTCTATTCACTGGTGGAAGAGTTTATAGGTTTGACTGCATTGAGATAATAGGGTAATGTATAGTCATTGGAAAAAGTAGGTATATCCATGGGTTGATTCTCTAAAGTATAGTCAATCAATTTGGGATGTACTAAGGACAAATTTTGGATAGGTTCAAGAACATTCACGGTATTGTTACCACAGCTGTGGATCGAAAAGTCGAGTTCTAGAATGATACCTTGCGGATCGAAAAGTCGAGTCAGATCATGATTATTAAAGTTCACATTAATATTTAATCGATCTAATCTAATAGACATACTTGTAACATTGTTTACTACGCCAAACTGGACATCATATCATGGTTTAATAGCAATAAGACTAGTAGGAAACTTTTCATTGTTTGTATCTAATGATTCAAAATTTGAGGCTGAGTGGATATCATCATGAATAAGACTATCATCAGAGTCATTAGAGTCATCAGATGAAGTTTCTAAGCCTCTTTCAGGTGATTTAGTAAGCATATGTATGGTATCAATACTAACATCTTTAATGCTACAGGTTCCTTCATGTTGTGGTTCATTGGTCATTTGTATCTGACACACCTGTTGACATGATCTCATTGTTTCTATGATTTGTTTTCATCTACTCCATTTAGCTTCTTCTGGACTGAGGACTGGTTCTTGTTTTGTAGCTTCTAACTCTTCTTGTGTAGTGCTATAACTGATTTATTCTATTTTAGGATAAGGGCACATATATGAGAAGCTTTCTAGTATTCTTCCTTCTTTCAATCCTTGTTCATAATTTGCTTGCCTCTTTTGTCTAATTTCTTGTATTTCCTTCTTTAGTTTTATGTGCATCAGCTCTTGAGTATCATCTATGACACCACTAGATTCTTCTAGAGTTTATGTAGTGGATGTGTCTGAAAGATAGTCAGGACCGCATTCATACTCGTTTGAATCAGTCTCTGAATCATCTACTTGTTGCCTGGCAGTATATGTAATTGGAACTTTTAATGGTGCAAACAATTCTCAGATTCTTACCACTTCATCTCTTATATCCTCAGGAACCTCAACTTCTTGTATTATCGTAGTTGATACCATCGAAGCCTGGGCACTGACTATTTCTTCTTTCTTGACTGTTGATTCCTCTTTCTCTTTTCTACACTCTACTTTTGTTTGTTTAGTGTCTGCTTCATGTAATGTTAAAGGCGATATCTTTTTCAAGCACTTAGACTTAGAAACATGTTTTTGTTCTAATGTCTTTTTCACATTGTATCCCAGTCCAGCCTTATCATGTGTGGATTTGGTTTGTAGCTGAATTGGTTCAATAATACCTTCTTTCTGTTTGCCCAGAGGACCAGTACCTGAGTACCCCATGTGCTGAATCATTTTGTAACCATGACCATATTGGTTTGAGGAAATCTCACAATGTCATACCTCCTCATTTTGACTATCTTCCTTAAAGAGCCAATTAAGCACAGCATCCTCTTCTATTTCATCTGCCAAGGAGGTAGAAGACTATATAAAGAGACTATCATATATAGTATTCAGAGCCAAAGTTTGTGTTCTCATAGCCTCTGATGGTTTACCCAATTGTTTTGGTGATGGAGGAAGAGAAACTAATGATAGTACCAGTTCTATCTTGTAGCCATCCATGCTGGTATCTGTAATCTTCAATCTCTTTTCTAAGTCTTTCATCAATGTTTCTAGATATTCATTTGGAGAGGCTGCCCTATTATGTGGCACAAAAGTATCTGCACCTTTTTTCAATGCATTACAGATGACATTTGTATCACCAGGAATACTGACTTTAGTTTCGTTATAAGGAAACTTTAAGCATTGGTGATACGTTGATGGTATTGCCTTCATTTCATGAATCCACGGCCTGCCCAGTAAAATATTATATGACAATGGAATATCAAGAACCTGGAAAAGGACATCTCTCTCTATCGGTCCCACTCTAATTGGTAATGATACTAGACCTTTGGAGGTCCTTTGTTCCTCATCATAGGCCTTAATTGTTATTTTCTTGCCTAGATCAATGACATTTTCAGAGAACCCTAGTTGTGTAAGAAGATGATAAGTACAGATATTCAACCCCGCGCCTCCATCTATCAAAACACGTTTGACTCTGTGTTTATGGATCATGGCTTCAATATGCAATGGCTGGTTATGTGGATGATTTAATGAATTGTCATCTTCTTTAGAGAAGGTCAAATAGTGAGGTGAAGTCAGATGACCCACCATAGACTGAAACTAATCAATGTCTAAATCTTTTGGAATGTTGGTAGTGAGCAATGCTTTGTCTAGGATTTCCTTGTGAGCAGATGAGAGTTGTAGCAATTCAAAAATTGAAATATGAGCATTTTTCCTTTTTAATTGTTCAACCACGTTGTTTCCAGAGGATGATGATGAGGTTAACCTTTTAAATTTGTCCAAGGTTGATTCCTTTTTTTTGTTTGGCAAGGTTGTTGGATTTGATGTTTCTTGAGCCAGGTTGGAAGAACTAGCTCCTTGGAGGGTAACTTTCTTTTGAGATCGGGTTAGAGCTCTTGCATATCGTGATTCATTTGGTTTATCTTGAACTATAATCACATTGCAATATTCTGAGTGTGAAGGCTCAATCATGTTGATAACATTGTCCTGGCTGGCATAAGTATAATTTACCTTGGCACCTCCTTTGGTCTTTGAGGAATCACCTTGTTCAGAAGCAGGCAAAGGTTCTTTAAATGCTTTATGATCATCATTGGTTGGATGATTCCCAACAACAACTTTACCAGTGTCTATGAGATCTTGAATCTCATGTTTTAGCTTCATGCAATTGTTTATGTTATGACCCTTATTTTGATGGAAGTCACAGTATTCATTTTCTCTCCACCATCTTGGTTTGACATCTAGATCATATGGTCTAGAATTATCTAGTAGTGTTATCAAGTTGTTTGCCAATAGATTTTTGAAAGCAGATTCATATGATTCTTCAAGAGGAGTAAAATCACGCTTAGGTTTGGAAATCCAAGGCTTTTCTTTGAACTATTCCTTTATTTTCTTTGGCAGATTCTCTGCTGCAATCTCAGTAGCTTTAAGTGCTTGTGTACCACTAGCCAAGTTGAATATTGTAGATTTTGAGTTGGTTTTGATAGTGTCTACTACTCCATCATTAATAACATTCTTGTTGTTCTCTTTGGCAAATTTCCAATACTTGTTCTTCTCTTTAGAGCTAGATCCTGTTTGTTTTTCTTTCCAAGGTGTGATATCTCCCTTCTTTATGAGCACATCTTCCATTCAAATGGCATTATCTACAATTTTGTTAAATGATGGGTGTACTTGCATTTGTATGCTATATTTCAGTTTGGGGACCAAGTTATTGACAAATATATCCATTTTCTCAGAGTCTGGAATAGGTCATGGGTACCTAGAGAACATCTTTCTCAAGCATTGGAGAAAAGTAAGAAGAGGATCCCCTGTTTTCTATTGAGTATTACAAAGATTGATCATAGTCACAGGATGTCGAATGTTATATGAGTATTGTTGTAAAAATAGTTGGATTAGTTCTTCAAATGTTTTTATTCCTTTGGGTAGACTTGAGAACCATTCCATTGCTTGACCCCCTAAACTCCTTGGGAAGAGACGCATGAGGTATGTTTGATCATGCATGAACTCCATACAAGTAGCACTAAATTCCCTAACATGATCTTGAGGATCTGAGTAACCATCATATTTGTCAAATTTTGGGATTTCCACTCGTGAAGGAAATGGAGGCATGTGTGGATTCTTGTCAAATGGAAAGGGACATATTGTTTCCAGAGAATATTGTTTTGGAGACTTGTCCTTATTCTTTAGTTCTGTGACCTCCATCCACAAAGCTAGTAACTGTTTCTGTACCATGAGTATAGGTGAGTCTTCCCTTTTAGTAACAAGTGTCTGAACATCATATCCAATAGGAAGTTTGGCACCTTGTTTTTCTAGTTCTAAGAAATAGTCTTCCTTCTCTCGGGTCATGATAGTTTTCATCATTTTTCTAAAGTCTTTGTCTTTCTAACAGTCAAGGATTTCTTTTTCTAGAGGTTCAACATCTTCATCAATCTCACTTGATGATGTGGAGTCATTATGATTTTTGAGAATATTACGGTCGTTTTTGTTTCCATCATTGCATTCTGTCTCATGTATGGTGGGAGATTTCAGTTCATCAAAATTGGTTCGCCTGATGACGATGACATGTTAGTGAGTGGATCCTTCACGTAGAATGGATTATCTTGATAGGTGAAGGTTTTTTCTTTTCCTTTGGCTTGTTTCTTATGAGAACTCCTGGTTTGAATAGGCATTTTTATGGATTTGTGTGACCTAGAGTTATTTGTGATGCAGAGGTCAAGATCAATTTTAGAGCTAGTTGTTCTGTTTAGAGTACTGTTTAGGAGAAACAACTAAGATTTAGTCTGATTTCAGGAATGATCTATCCTGTCTAAGATGTTATCTAAGTTGATTCTAAGCGTAGTGTAAGATTCAGTCTAGTTTTAGGAATGATCTATCCTGTATAAGACATTATCTAAGTGACAAAAATTTGATAGGTAGTTGATTGAACTAGCTGAAAGGTGATCGACCAAATCATGCAATGCAAATGGCAGAGGTACACTGTCTTGATCTATTTATGCTCAGGAAAATGATAACCAGTATTATGTTTGTTGTAAGTTGTTTCTAGGCAACTTTGACTGTTCTATTCTGACAAAACTAGAGACTCATACAACAGTATTTTCTGGACCGGATGACAATTTAGCAGCTACAGGACGATAATAGTTTTGTTTCATATGAGTTGCTGCCTCGTACCATACGACAAATGGGCATTTGCAGGACGATAAAAGACTGAAGGCAATTGTGTCTCGTATGAGACAAGATACAGTGTAGGACGATAAATGACTCAGACTCGTATGACAGATAATCTGGTATAGGATGACAAATTAGTAGACTTGTACGACGCAAGACCTGCTGCACCACGATGGATTATCAGACTCGTATGACTGTTCATAGGATAGAGCCTAGAAATTCTGAGTTTTTCTGGTTGCTAAGTATGATAATTGAGTATGACTAATTCTGAGATGGACTGATTTTTTACCAGAATAAACTAGTTTCTGACATGGACAAATTTCCGACTTAAAATGGACTAGTTTCTAACATGGATAGAGTTTCGACTTAGGATGGACTAGTTTTTGATGCGGACAGAGTTTTGACTTAGAATTTACTAGTTTCTAACACGGATAGAGTTTTGACTCACTGAGTTGTTTTTGGTCTTCACCAATTTTTGGTATTTCAGTTTTTATTTCAGGGATGAAAACATAGAAAACAAGTAGTATGTATAGTGACTCCAATCACAACATGCAAACCCTAAGGAATTTGGTGAGAAAAGAAAACCTTTTCTTGTAGACTCAGGTACACACCCAATAGCTAATCAAAATACAGCCGCTGAGTCTCATGCAATGGATTCTCAATGTCGTATTATCCGACTCCAAACACTAATGGGGGCACGAAATGACAAGTATCTTGGGAGAGTTACTATCTCTCTTGCACAAAGATTATCCCCCTTTCGGAGGTGAACTGGGTAGCTTCTAATTTTAAATTGGATTTAGTCAGGGATCCGTTCGGCACGTTGAGGTATAAACTCAATTAAGAGGTCTCCCATCCTTGAAAACCAAGGCTTAATATACCCGAAGGTACGAAGGAGAGCTATTCCCGAGCACTACCATTGACTTGATTTTTATCAAATCACGTTTATTTTATAGTGGGTTGGAGTACTTGGTGTCTAACTATTCCCACTTAGGTCATTCCCCTCACATCGGCCGTAATGGCTTTAAGAGTTTTTCAACCCCTCGGGAGGGCAGGCCTGCTAAAGATGTACAAATCTCAAACAAAGAAAAAGCTTCAAGGGTCTGGATTTCTGATTGTCTAGAAAATGACAAGAGCATACTCTCCTACCTCTCAGAATCTTCTAAAAGCACAAAAGACAAATTTGTTCTTTAACCAGATAGCAAGTTAGGTTCCTAAAAATGAATTTAAAGAATACACAATGTTTGGTCGATTCTCCTTAGGCAACCTGCAAAGACAATGAATTAGTAGTCATATTATCTTTGTGCGACAAGCATATTCTTCGACAAATGTTCTGCAAAAAGTGATTAGGCTGTGAAAAATTCTGAGATAGACAGATAAACTGTTAGGGTCAGTGGTTAGAATAATCAATCAGAAATGAGAAAATTATGAAATTTGCCTCTTTTACTAGAAAATATAGAATCGCACGACAGACACTTGACTCATACAAGACAGGATGCAGTATCGTGCGAAATAAGATTGCTGATGATGTTTGCTCGTACGACAAAGGATTTCTGCTCATACGATAGAGGATCTACTCGTAAGATAGGATATTTGCAATTCGTGTGACACCTGTAGTTTGTTGTTTCAGCCTATAAAAATTGTCGTACGAGATGTATGGACGAAAAAAAATCAGAAAAATTTGAAATCTGGAAAATAACAAAAAAAAGTGGTCAGTCTTGGAGGCTGAAAAAATGTAGTCTTCGGGCCCCATGGTGGGCGACAAAGATGTGTGTGTGAAAAAGTGAACCTATAGCTGCAAGCACAACACTTCAATTAAGTCATTATATGCATGGTTAGTAATCAATAATCAATAAATAATAAACCATAGCAAAGTGACCAATTGCCTTCTAAAAGATGCGAGTATAAGATTGCTCTCAGATTTTTATAAGCAATACTAGTGACTAGACTACACCAAGACGAAGGATTTAATCTATATGATATTAACTATATGGATGCAAGATGGATGAATAATTCAAGCAAATAATCAATTTCAAGCAACAATGGATGCAAGCAATAATGGATGTAAAATGGATGCAAATAATCTAAAAAGCACAATAATCTTCAATGACTCTAGAGCGAAATTAGTGTGATAATAATCTCCAAGCGTGCTCTCAAAAATCTCTGGGGTGAATTGGAATGAGAGCTGAAGACTGAATTTATAGAGAATCACAAGAGAAAAATCTCAATTTAGGATTAATTGAAAATAATTGAGAAATCATGTTCAGTTAACCTTGAGATAGATTCCAATTATAGTTTAACTGAAATGCATTCAAATTAGAAGTCTAAGTTGCATTAGAAAACAATAATAAATTAATTCCACGCATATATGATGAAAATAGATAATTCTTTAATTTATTCAAGAAAAAGGTCTTTTCAATGCAACTAAACTGCTTTTTCTGAAAAGCTTTGAGTTCTAATTTTAGAGAATAATTCAATAATTCAATTAAATTGCTTTTTTGATTTCAAGTTCTAAATTTAGAAAAAGAAATAATATCTCAAGTTTGATTTCTCTCTCAATTCAATTCTTCTTGTTTTATTTTCAATTCAACTCTTTGTAATAAATTAATCCTTTTTGCATGATTGAATGGAAAATTTATTAATTAATTAAATATGCAAGGATATTTAATAAATTAAAATGGGATAATCGATCAAAATGATATTATTGGAAATGATTTGATTAATTAAATAAATATTTAATTAATATTGAGTAGTTGATTTGCCATGTGATATTTGATGATTAAAGAATTAATAATGTGCTCAAGATTGATTTAATTGCCTTTGGTTAGGACCTTGGTGATGTTGTCGAGATTAGGGGCCCATGGTTTAAATGACCATTTTTAGGGTATTACAATTGTTATACATGCAACAAGTTTGGGCATAGAGCATTTGAATGCAGATCTATTTTGCACAACACTGGGAGATATCCTCAAAGGACTCAAGGAGTTTTCCCGAAACCTTCTGTGAACCGGAATCCCAACCGGTATAACACCTATGACCATCGGTCAGGTGGCTATCAAGCGGCAAATGGTTAGAGAACAACCTGTATGATCTGTCATGGTAGCGGTCACACTGCTGCAACATGCAGAAGGAAGAATGGAAATATGAATAATGGACCATGGAGAGCATCTAGAATGATATGCTATCATTGCAACAAACTGGGTCACATAGCCAAAATCTGCAAAATGAGAAAGAACATATCGAATGATATACTAGTCACTCCAGAAGGAAAGATTGATGTTGAAGCTGTTCAAGTGGATGTGAATAAAACCTAGAAAAAGAAACCAGAAGAAGTGTCACAAGATGAACCGGTTTCTGCACCTAGTGTGGAAATCTTTGAACCAGCAAACTAAGCTTTAGAATAGCCTAAGGGGAACAAATCAGTGAAATGTTTCAAACCCCCAGTTTATATCGGTAAAAGACCTTAACCGATGTATGTTACCTGTCAATCGGTAAAAGACCGGAAACGGTAAAAGGCAAAATTAGGGTTTGAACCCTAACGGTGTTGCATTTATTATGGTAGGTGAGAACTTTTTAAAAAGGGATTCTTAACGTCATTTTCACTTATTAGTTTGTGAGCGAAGAAATTTTCAAGTGCAGAGTGACTAAAGGCGATTCGACTTGCGATTCAGAGAGATTTCAAATCTTGCAGAAGAATCCAGAGATATTGTCAATCAATCAAGTGAAGAACACTAAGCAGTATTCAAGCAACCAAAGTAGTGTGGTGTGCGTTGTATTGACAAACCCTAAATTATGAAATTTTGAAGGTATTTATCGATATTCTTGTTTATCAGTTAATCATGGCTTCAACATCGCACTCCAATTCTAGTGCACCTGTTGATTCAGCATATTTTATCCAACGGAAGATGAAATATAATGCCCTATCCCAGATACCCATTGGAGTCATAGTAGAAGATGATATTTTAGGGTACATTGACTATAAATTGGAAGACCTAGGGTCTCTAGTGATCCATTCCCAACTAGGTCTATTCTGCGGGGATGACAAGAAGATCAAACCAGAATACAACATCCTGGAGAGGAAGAAACTTCACAATGTGGTTTATTTTCTTGAAGAATTCACAAAAGGTCACATCTGCATCATCCTGAGTAGAGTGCATGGCAACAAGATGTATCTTGAGAGGATGCACGACATTACGCCTGAAGCAATTCATGCCATCACCATTTTCTACAACACTGGTGAGGTGCCAGCCCTAAGGAAGGTCATCAAAAATGAAATGACTAAGCTCACCAGTTCTATGAGCAACCAATAGGGAATAACCATCAACACCATCAAAGATGATTTGGTCAAGTATGCTTGCATGGTGATTGGATATTGGGCATTTTATGCCAGCAGAATAAACTCTGTCTCTACTATTGCAATAAATACTGCCTACAGAATGATCAAGGAGGACACCTCATTTGATCTATGCACTTGTTTGCAGAAGCAACTACTATTAAACTTGAAGACCATCAAATAGGATAATGCCCTAAGGTTCAAATTTGGACAACTTTTGGTAGGTCTATTTTTCTACTTTCAAGGCTATTTCCTAGGAGTCAGTGATATTCAATGGTCTACTGACCAACCGGTCACCAAACAAATCAGGGAAAGTCTCCAAGCAGTGGGAACCGGATATCCTGAAGTCTTGAATAAATACTTTGATGAATTCAAGTAGAAGATGAGCCAGAGGATGAGGATATCTGGAGATATTGTTAAGAAATATGAAGAGGACATATGCTTTACCATTAAAGTAGATGAGTGCATAATGGAAGCTGTTAAACCAAGAAAAGAGAAAGTAGAGCCTATGGGATATGAGGTGATGTATGACATGTTAGATGGGTATGCCTCTACCCTACTTGCCTTGCCTCTTGATCCAAAGAAGAAGAGAACCGGCACCTACTTGGAAAGGATAACACCAGTTGAAGAACCTTCAGTGAAGAAGGGAAAGGCAGTGCCATCAGTATCGGCACCATTTACCTCAACAAGTCCTAAACTGACCAAGCAGTCACCTACTAAGAAGAAACTGGAAGTTGCACCCACTAAAGTATTTGAAAGGAAGTGGAAGACCAAAAGCAACTAACCAGAGTCTGAGGATACAGAACCTGAAGTATAGCCTAAGAAAACTAGGCAAACAAGGAAGAAGGCAAAGACAACTGGCAATGAACCTGCATCGTCAACACCGGTAAATATAGACATTTCCTCTTACAAACCTTTGACACATTGTCAGAGGACTATTAAGAATGTTAGGAGAAAAGTGCTAAGTGATTTAATGGATCACTTTGATGATTTTAATGATAATGAAAAAGAGGAAGTTGAACAGGAAGTCATCAAATATCTATGTATTAATGACCGGTCACCATCAAAAATTAGATCGGTGACACTGGATTCTTTATACAATTCTTTAGATAACAACTGGCGCATTGCCATTGAAAAAGAACAGGAAATAAGGGAGGAAGTATTTGCACAATATTTTCCTAATGTGTCAAATTCTAAGCTCTATGAAATCATGGATAAGAACAAAGGGCTCTTCTTCATAAGAAGAAGAAGACTCTGGATACTAGAAGGCAGAATTGATGAAGTGAAAAAGGACATGCATCTACATATGAAAACTATTGTCCATACTTACCAAGTGTCTGAAGCCAACAAAAAGGCTGAACTTGAACTGGATCTATCCTTAGCGAAACCAGATGAGGTATTTGATGGTGAAGGAGAAAGAGTTACATAACAGGTAGACACAATTGATGTTGATGTGCTAGATGTTGAAGATGTCACTCTAGACGCTGAAAAGGAAAAAGTAGAGAAAGAAAAACAGGACAAAGAAAAGGGTGACAAAGAGAAAGCGGAGAAAGAGGAATAGAAGAGGAAACAAGATGAAGAGAAAAGGAAAGAAGATGAAGAGAAGAAGAAACAAGAAGAAGAGAAGAGGAAAGAAGAGAAGAAGAGGAAAGAAGAGGAGAAGTGGAAAGAAGAAGAAAGAAAGGAGGAAGAGAAGAAAAAACATGAAGTAGAGCTAAAGGAGAAAGAAGAGGAAAAGAAAAGAGTGGAAGAGAAGAAGGCCTCAGAAAAGAACAAACAAGCGGAGACTCCAAAGGAAACCGGTGGTCAAGCCAAACCAGCTGACATCACTAGTCCTATTTACCTCCAATCTATAGATGAATCGGAGCTACTGCAAGGCATAAAGCTAGCCCAAGAAAGACTAGAAACATTAAGGAGGAAAAAGGAGTAGGATGTCATTCACACTGTGATTGACACCCTTACCAGTTTGATTCCAGGTACCAACCTCCCCGGTACCGATTCCTTTATGGCCAAACTAAAACTTTTGTACAGTTGTAGAGGAACAGGTACAATGCCTAGAAGAAGTTGCTGAAGCCAATGCTCTAAAGAAGCATAAAAAGGAACTAAATGCTGCCTTGGTAAAGAAATTGAATGAGCTATGGTCTCAACTTCAAAAACAACAAAAGGATATAAGAGATGCTATGGATGAGGGAAAAATTTTGTTGAGCAAAATAAGCCAACCCCATCTATTTTGTGATGATTTGCTTGCACAGAAGGATAAACTACAATCTAATTTGTAGGCATACATAAGAAACTTTAAGATGCCATATGATTCTTTCACTACATATGGGCAGACTGTTCACTGGTATCAGCTCCAGACTACCAGGATAGAGTTGGAGATTAGCAACCAAACCAGAGATTTGCAAGAACTTCAACTAGTCCTATTTCCTAGACTACAAATACTTCAGAAGTGTTTTCTCAATCTGGAAGCCTTAATGGTCACTCAAGAGATGAGTACCTTAGATGCCATGGAAGAGCAGGTATCCTAGATGCAGATGAAAAGTGAGGTTTCTACCTCATTACTTGAGTCATGGTCATTAGCCAAGAAGACTTTTATGTAGGATTTCAAATCTATTTTTGAAAAGTTTCACTTATTATTGTCATAAACATTTACTTATTTTAATGATAATGAGAAACAGGGGTTATTCTGCATTGCTTTGTCATTGTTGGCAAAGGGGGAGTATTATTTAAAATTTTGTTGAATGTTATGTATACTTTCATGTTACCTCTTTAAGGGAGTAGTATACATTGTATTTTCTACAAAAAGGGATAGTGTATATGCTTAGGGGGAGCAATTTTGATTATGGCATATCTTTGTTGTAAAAACACTTAGATGTCAAAATTTTCCTAAGTGTTGCCATCGATGCCAAAGGGGGAGATTGTTGGCATTTTTGATGATGATGTTGTGATTATCATTGATGGACACACACTTCCTTTGAGATCACTCTCTTTATGTATGAGTTATGCTCAACCAGCATTTGTTCCAACTGGTATTATGCATTATAGTATTTAGACTATCAGTGTTTTGTAGAAACTGTTTACCGATCTCAAGTGGTATGAAGACCACAAGCGGGATGAAGACCTCAAGCAGTTCGAGGATCTCAAGCAATATGAAGGAACAAAGCGGTAGTTAACACTTTTCCAGTCTTCATTTTGACAAACCGATAATCAGTAAAATGTATAAACCGATATTACTCTATGATGAGTTACCATCCACCGACACTTTGACGGTGATTTTGTGTCATGTTACCAAATGTGTCTAGATGCACTAAACCTAGGAACTTGTAATGTAATCCTATTGGACCGACATAAAATCAGACTCCTTTATAAGGACATCATGTCTAGGGTTTTAGATGTGGAAGTTGATAAGGTTTTTGTTTGTGCGATCGTAGAAGAGAAGATTAGGTCTGTGAGAAGAAACATAGTGTGGAGATATTGAAGACTGAAGTAATGCTAAATGTGCATTAACAATGAGCTATCAAGGATCTAACCAAGCATACTATACTAGTATCTAGATCATCTACTTGTTGATTACTCATATCTTCGACAAGTCTGAAAACCTTAACCGGGTAGGCCTGGCAAAGCCTTTGTAAATCCTCTAACAAGGTGGTTCACAACTATGGATCTGAAATCCTCTCACAAGGTAGTCTTTAACAGGACTTATCTCCTAACAGAGATCTAGATTCCTAACAGGATTTGTTCTGGTGAAGAACAATTGTATGACCTTAACCGATCTGACCTTAATCGGTTTCGTTTCTATTCTACAGATAGTTACTTGTGGGTTTCTGCTTATCGTGGTTTTTCCCATTGGGGTTTCCATGTCAAAACATCTTGTGTTGTGGTGATTGTGCTCTTGTGGGTGAATGCTTTATTTGTTGTTTGGTTTGCATTTGTCTTAACTAGTTTGTTAGTGAATCTATTATACCAGTTAACTGCTAAACTATTTAAGAGTTTGAGTTCTTTATTTTTTGGTATATTAATTCACCCCCCCTCTTAGTATTCATCAAAAAGCATTAGAGTATTGTTGCTATACTGGTATTAGCATAGAGATTTTACATAGCATCACTATCTACACTTGCATAGCATTTGTTTATCACATGTAACCATCTTGAATCTCCGTATGGCATCCATGGCTAGTGCTAAAAGTTGAGAGCTACACTCAGTTGGGACTTGGAGAGGGGAGAAACAAGGGAGAAGCATTAAAAGGCATCATGGAAGCATCTTAGGGAGGCTCTTCTCCTTTCTTTTGTTTTGTTAAACTTCTTTCATGGTTTTTGAAATCTCTTTTGATATGTTTGGAATGGTTTTTAGTTCTTTGTTTTGGTTTTATGGTTGAAACTAACTTATTAACATTGAACTTTGTTGTTGCCTTGTCCCCATTTCCATGACATCAGATTGGATTAGAGGGAGAATGATTATGGAAGAACGGATAGATAATAGGAAGAATAAAGGGGAAGGCTACCCAAAGTTGGATGAATGATTTGGACAAAAAATATTGGTTGAGGGAGGATGATTATTTGAGTGGATGAAAGTGGATTGGGGATTGGATAATTTTTTGGATATATAGAAATGGATAAAAGATTTAATGACAAGATGGAATTTGGAAAGAGGGATGATTGATTGGTTGTGGGGGATGGACTTGGCAAGAGATGTCAAGTAAAGAAAACAAAATGGTCAAGAGAAGTTAGACTCAAAAGACACTCATGCGCATTCACAAGATATCCTATGGTGAGAAAAAATAGTAGTCAATGGATCCCAATCGGTTTCCTAGCTACGCTTACACAGAGCAGACACTTAGATGCTTGACCCCATTGGCTCCCCTCCACGACACTCACTTCTCCGGGGCAGCCAAGCAACAATTCCCATGAAAAATCCTCATGGAGAACTTTTTGTCTCTACTAAGGGCCATAAAAATATGGGTGGCTTCGAAGGTCCGACCTCCTGCACCAATGACTAGAAGGATTTTGGCCACTATGCACAAGGTGTTTAATATGTCTTCCCATTAGGAGCTACCCTTCGTAGTTGTGCAAGCACAATTGAGGCCTATAGACCAAAGAAGCACTAAGAACTTAGTAGTCACGCAAGTGTGATTGATATCTCTAGGATCCTACTAAGCACCCAATGTGAGAGTGAACTCTCATATAGCCCCAACCATTGACCCTTTCATCATCAATGGCTTATTTATTATAGTGAGTTGGGAACCCCAGGTCCGGGTGTACTCACTTGGGTCATTCCCCTCTTACCTACTCAAAGAGAAAGTTGGGAGGGAAGACCCGCTAAGGGTAAGCATGCAACAAACATGAAAAACTTAGAGGGTCTGGATTTCTGATCATCTAGCTAGACGAGAGCATACTCTCCTACCTTTACGCTTTTCACAAACACAAAAGATAATGGTTTATTTACCCTCTAATTAGATCTAGGTGCCTAAGAAAATGATTAAAATGACACAATATTTACTTGTATCTCCTTAGGCAACCTTCAAAACAACTTGATTAGTAGTTTGAAAATGAAGTCTTCAACAAGCGTCCTGCAAAAGACAAAAGAATGACAATTTTTTTATTTTTTGGGAATGAGTAGAAAAACAAGAATAAAAACTTTTCTACTAATGACAAATGTGGATTTGGAGGAAACTTTGATGGGTAAATGGGGTTTGACTAGGTTCTTGCTACTTTCTAAGGGATAGGCAAGTATAAAATGGGAATTTTAGAGGAGAGGTGAAGGAATGGAAAAATTTGTCCAAGAGGGACAAAGAAGCAAAAATTGGAGATAGACAATATGGCAAAATTTGGAGGTGATTGGATAAAACTGGAAGAAGTTATGGCAAACCCTAAAAACAAATAAATGTGGTATTTCAGTCTTCAAAAAGTGGAATTTGGGATAAGGCCCTCAAGGAAGGAAATGCACAAAAATGAAATTGCGAGGTGTTTAGTGAAGTTTGGAGGAAAAGAGAGTGAAGATAAAGAAGATATGGTGAAGATTTTTGATTTATCCCTACGACAACACTGATTAGCAGACAGTCACACTAATGTGCTAACAGACATAATATTAATGTTTAAACAGACAGCAAAAAAACATATGCAGACGCGCTGATGTGCGGGCGCTCGCATCAAAACAACTAGAGTTCGCGCCCAAAAATTAAAATTAAATTTTTTAACAAAAATGCTCGCGCTAATCACAAAGCAGTCATGCTGAAGCGACAACTGAAAAGAGATAGAAGTGAGAAGATAGAAGAATGAAGAAGAGAAAGAATGAGGAGGAGATAGATGAATTTTTGTGGTGTTCGCGTTGAAGCCGAGGCGGTCACGTTGAAGCACAATGAGGCAACAGAAAAATCTTGAAATTTCATGTGGTCGCACCAAAGCCGAGACGGTCGTGCCAGTGTACGTGTGCTCGCACTGAAGCGTGAATTCTATGAGAAACCTTCACCAAAAACTCAATTTTTTGTTAAATTTGGGATGTGGGTCCCACCAGGCGTGACAAAATGAAGAGGGGAAAAACCAGCAAGGTGGATTCAGGGGGTTAGTGCACAAACAAAACACTACAAGATATTAAAATGTGAAACATGAATAAAACCACATAAAAACATGAAGACAAAGATTATACCTTGCTATTTTTACCTCTCCCTCGGATTGAGCTTGATGAAGTGGATGATGAGGATGCACCCTTGATGCTCCACTTGATGTGTTGCTTGCTTGATTTGGATGTGGATTGATCTCCTTTTCTCAACAAGAATTGATGGATTTGATAGGATTGGATTTGAGTGATGGATTAAAGATGGATGGATTTGGTAGAGGATTATGAAGAGAGAGAGGAGAAAAAAGCAGCATGACAATGCATGAGAAGTGGATTATTTGTGAGGAGAACAGGCTCCAATTTATAGATTGGATGAGGCCAATGGAGGGCCAAGATTGATTTGATCATGAAGGGTTGAGATTGATTTTAGATAGAAGGCATGGATCAAGGGTGCTTTGGGAAAATAAATAGGAATATAAAATTCCTTGGGAAAAGGGGGGAGAAATTTGAATTTCAAATATGAGGAATTAAAAATTCCAAAATAAGGATGCATTGAGGGATTCAAAGAAATTTGAGTTTCTTTGAGAGACTCAATGTTGATGTGGCATGAGTGGGAATTAAAAATTGAGGGATAATGATAAGCATGATTATGAGAGATTCAAGAAGGATTAATTAGGATGAGTGGGATTAGGAAAAGTGATTTGTAGAAATCACATGACTAGGTTAATTAATTAGAATTAATTAACTGAGTGGGTTTAGAGGAAATAATTATTGGAGGGGACTTTAGAAAAATAAGGGAATAATTAATTTATTTGATAAATTAATTATTGGACAATAGTGATAGGATTAATTAAATTATATTTAATTGATTATGAGAGGAATAAGGATAACACAATTAAGTCAATTAATAATGTTGATAGGCTTAAATTAATTAAATATTAATTTTAGGTGTCTACACCTTCAAATGATGTTTTCTTTATTTTCTCTATGATATGCTCATATGATCTTCAATATTCGCTCATACCAAATTACAATACTATACAATTATATTACTTACATCTCACAAATGAGATCTTACATTTATACAAAACCTAAGACCAAATACTAAGGTTGTCTCACTAAGAATATTGCATTCAAATCAATTACAAAATAAGTCTTGATGCAATACAAGATGTTGGCTTCAATACAATAACCAATAATAAATCATCTTGATAGTGTGTTGTCCTAATCTGGAATAGATAACGTGTATCGGTCCATAACCTAGACCTATCTACTGGTAACAACAAATATGTCAACCTGATTAGAACAATAACTAAAACACCAAAACCAAGTATCCAAGCCATGTATTTGACATAATCAAGTGATCTCCAGATGATAAAAAGTCATCATCAGTGCCGGTGAACCATATAACTTGTCGATGAGCATATATCGGTGACTGTACATAAGTCATTGACCTTACCAATGAACACAATGTGCCAGTTCAACATAACCATAGATCTCCAGAAGGATAAGTGTTGACATCAATGACAAAACTAATGCAACACATCCATAATACTAATAGACTCATGAATCTTTACCCTTACTACTTTCGACTTTGATCAAACCGATGGCCTTTCACTTGTTCTCCCCAAACATATAGAATGGTACCAACAAGGCCTCCACAACTCAATACATTCCAAAATGATGAGGATATTAGTTATTACTTTAGACTTTGAGATGATATTCTTATTGGGGACCATAGATAAGGATTTATTTGAACTCGACAATGTGACTTACTTTGGAGAGGGTGCCAAGCCTTTTAGTCAGAAAAATATAAAAAATAATTAATAAAAGGTTTTCTAATAAAACTGCACTATGGTGCTTTTAGACGATGAAAAAGTAAAAAGAAAAAGGATGCATCTAATGGTGAAAACTTCTCTGAGGCGCTAGAGGATGGAAGGATTGACACTCTTTTGTTAGCATCATATCACAAGAAATCACTTGTATTGGTAGAAGAGACAAGACAAACTAATCTTGGGACTGAAGAGGATCCACATAATATGTATCTTGCAGCATCATTGCTAGAACAAGAGCATCCCAGTTTTGTCAGATTTTTCAAGGTTCAACATCAAATCAACTTTGTGTGGTCAGATGTTGCTATGACTGGTTTAGATCTTGGTCTTGTCACACATCATCCAATGGTAGCACCAAGTGCATAACTAGTGTAGTCACATAAATCTATCCACTTAATTAAATGAATATTTAATATTTATTTGATTATTTAACCATCAATTAATAATTAATTAAATAATATATTTAATTAATTCATCTTAACCCTCTTCTCCTATTAATTAAATAAATTATTCAATTTATTTGATTTAATTCACTTAACCAAATTTAGACCATTAATTAAATAAATAAATCATATTTATTTAATTAAATCTTCTCTCACATTTAAATAAATTAATATTTATTTAAATCCCCCAAAATCCCACCTCTCACATTTAAATAAATTAACATTTATTTAAATCACCTTTATCCTCTACCACTTGCATTTTCCTACAAATGCAAGTTGCACAATTATTTTAAATAAATAATTTATCACCTTTATCCTCCACCCACTTGTATTTTCCTACAAAAGCAAGTTGCACAACTATTTTAAATAAATTATTTATTTAAAATCCTATTTATCCTCACCCACTTGAAACCTTTAATGGTTTCCCTTAAAGTATTCAAACTTGATGGCTTTAAAGTCTTCAAACTTGATGGCTTCCTTCTATAGTCTTCTTAAGACTTTAATGGTTTTCCTTAAAGTCTTCAAGCCTTTAATGGTTTCCCTCAAAGTCCTCAAGCATTTTAATGCTTTATCTTCATTTTTCTCATTTAAATAAATTAATATTTATTTGAATATTTATCCAAATGCAAATTACACCATTTAATTGAAATAAATGATTTTATTTTAATTGAAAATACCAAAATTTCTCCCACTTGCATTTTCCTACAAAATCCACTTGCATGCCTAAACCCCTTCTAGAATTTTCTAATCACTTCTAAATAACCTAACCCCTTCTCTAAACTTTGTCACATTCCTAAGCAAAAGGGAAGTCACTTCTCAAACCCTCAAAGTTTTTGATAACCATTAAAGGCTTTCAACCTTCAACCACTTGTTGGGACTGATTAAAATTGAATCAAGTTTAGAGGCCCATTTCAAAATTTTGCCCTGCATGTCAGAAAAGTACCCGAATGAGTCAGTTTGAATGGCCTAGCTAGCAAGGGGGTAAAATGGAGCCGGTTGATTTTCAGAGGGTAAGGCTCGGGATTCACGTTCCACACCTTTCATTTGGCCTATTTAGTGTGTTGCAACTCTCAGAATTCAGTTTGGAAAAGTTTATCAAGTACCCATTTCGAGGGGTGAGCTGAAAGTGCATTCTAGGCACAAGTGCAAATTTTATTAAGTAGCCTACTTTGAGCGATTATATCTTTTGCCCTGTTGATCATCATGAAGAAATTCAAAGTGTATTCAATTCTATGCATAAATGTGAGTCAGCCTACAAAATTTCAAGTCCTAACGAATCCGTTTGCTCTGTTTTCATAGCCAAATCCGTTTGTAGTTTGTGAGGTTTGCACAAGTGTAAAAATGTCCCGGTAAATGTCATGTCAGAATGTTTGTTCCGGGCTAATTTTGGTATAAATGGTGAGCTACATTTCAAATTTCAAGCCTTTATCAATCCGTTTGATCGGTTTTCAAAAGGATTCATTTTGCCATCAAATTCAGTTATCCGCACTTCCAGTGTTAGATCAGTTAATGTAGCCATTTTGGTGAGCGCGCCATTTGCATCCTGTCAGTCGGGTGATCAAACTGAGAATTCAAAGATTTAACATGTACTTAAAGGTACCTATGTTCCGAATTTGAGAGCCTACGGAGGTCGTTTGATATTTTTGAGAAAGGCGTCATGTGTTGCCAGAACATTGACTTCATCAGGTCCGCAGTGTCGACAAAGCCAGTTGGGCATTTTCGAAAATTATTATCTCTTCGCTCGGGACTCGTCTTGAGAAACCGTTTGGTAGATATCATCCTTGTATATCAAAGTACATGCCTGTCAGATGGCGAGCTCCAGAAAGGTGTTTTGACAGGTTTGAAAATTACGTCATCGCGATTAAATGCGAAAATTGTGGCGTAATTGCCTGAAGGATGTAAAATGCAATTTTATGATCCAAAAATGGTGCCGATCGATTCCAGAGGTATGTTTGAGGTTCCTAAGATATTCCAGAGGCCAGTAGCTTGAAAACGAAAATTTTTTTAGTCGGACCCACTTTGGGGCCCGACCTGGCTCATGCCTATGCTTTAATTTTAATGTTGAAATGTTCTTTTTCCCTGGCAATATATGTGTATCCATATTGGCTCGAATGCAATTCACCAGTCGGACAGTGAGAGAGAAGAGAAACTCCAATACCAAATGCGAATTGGTATGTGGAAAATTGAAAGGTTTTCAAATTAAATAAAGCTGGCATGTTTTGATGCAAATGCACTTGGCAGCCATGGTGTTGAGAAGACCATTTAAAAGTTTTAAACCAAATGCATTGGCATGTGGAAATTTATTAAACCTTTCAACCAAATTTAATTTGGGAGGTTGAAAGCCAAATTCCACAACCTTCCCAGCATTCTCCTTGTTGTGTGTGATGTTTGGGAGTGCATTTTAAAACTCCAGCCAATACAAACAACAATTTAATCCTTTGTGTGGAGTTTTGGGGGGCAGCTTTTAACCAAATGGAATTGCCTCTACCAGCAGCCTCCCTTTACGTGGAGTGAAGTTTAAAATGTAGAAGCTTTCAATTAAATGCAAACACTTAATGGCAGCCCCTGCGTGGATGGGTGTGGTTGAGTTTTCAATGGAACTCCAACGAATGCACATTTGGCAAGGCTAATATCCTCTCCTCTTGCATGAGCTTAATGAAAAACCATTAAAACAAGAATAACAGCAGTTTAGTCTCTCACAATGGCTGGAGATTGGGCAGGTTGAAGTCTTCCAGCAGTAGCAAGAGGCAATGTGCAGCAGTAGCATGGATTGGGCACATTGGATTTTATAAAATGCAAATGGAAAGTGTTTTTTCCCCAATCCTCTCCTCTGCGTGGTCTCTCAGCACTTGGAACTTTCAATGGATGCAACCAGCACCAAATATGGAATGATGGATCGCCCCTCATTTAGACAATAGATAATGCATTTCAAAGAGGGAGATTCACAGTATGGTTACCAGCAACAATATCATGAAACAAATATAGCAGCCACATGACTTTGCCATCCCCTCTTTGTGGTATTGAAAAGAAATTAGAAACCCCAACCATATGCAATGATGTGAGGTGCAGCTGTGTGGAATAGAGTTTCAGATGTTTTATAAACTTCCAAGCAATGCAAACGAATCTGGAAAACGACATTGGCAAGTCTCAGAAACCTCCAAAATGCAGTCCCAGGCTTAATGTTTTAATCCCACATTGGCTGGGAAAGGGACGTTTTTGGTATTTATATACAAAAACGCATTATACTATAATGTCTAAGCCATAAAGGCTTTTAAAACAAGGTGCCCATGGGCGCCCAAGGCGGGCCCACGCCTGAGCACGTTTCCCGAGGCGATGGAGGAGTTGACTGGATGAAGACAAAGTGGATCCCACGCATGCACGCTTCCCGAGGCAAAAGGCAAAATTTTGCAGACGAAGGCCGAGTTAAAGAGCGAGCAAGTTCGAGAGAGATCGACGGCTCGCGCTATTTCGCAAAGGGAAGATGCACGCGAGTTAAACCAGCGAAATAGCGAGGATGAACGTGAGCCGTCCACATGGCACGTAGGTGGCGGGTACAGCCAACAGTCCAGCACGCGGGTCCCGATGAGGTGGCGATGATGTGGCATACAAGCAAGCGGCCAAGTGGCAGTGACGAAGCAGATGACGTGGCGATGATGAAGTGTCATCCCAGGTGGCATCCGGTCAACCCCATCGACCAATCAGAGGCCGCCACGTGGCAAGGCGTCAGAGCACAAATGGAGGCAAAAAATCAAATTTAAAATGATTAAATAATATAGTTCAAACTATATTGAAATTCGAAATATTTAAATGACTGAGCACAAATGAGGATAAATTTGCCCAGGGTCTAAATTTTGGCCAAAATATAAAGTATTATATATCGCCGGAAAGCTCTCGGAGCGAGGAATCCGATTATGAGGTTAATTTTGGCAAACGTGGGATATTTTGGATGCAGTTTTCACGGGAACGAAATTCAGTTAGAGAGGAGACACTTGGCAATTCAGTTGCAGATTTGATTTTATTCTCTCCTCTTTTTATTCCGAATTCTTCTCAGTTGTAGGGGTTCCAGAAATTTGGAAAATGCTCCAGATTTGATGGCTTCCATTTCTAAATGTCATGACCCAAATTTGTAAATGCTTCTGGTTTGTTTCAGGGTACAGAAGATTGCAGTGCATTATTGTAAATGTGATTTTAGTTGCAGGTCTTGCTTGTGTCAGGCATGAGTAAATTCCTCACAGTATTGTCTCTGTGTAAGTATTTCATTATTATGAATTGAATCCTCAAGGAGGATAAGATTTGTCAATTTCAAGGAAATTGTGTGATTGTTTATAGGTATCCTTCAAGGAAGGTTTTAAACTCTGTAGTCAATCATAAATGATGAAATATATTTCCAGATCTGATAAAATTGTGAATGAGTCAAATAGTGCATTAATATAAGGTATTGATGCATGAATATCTTGTTTAAGGAAAACAAATTTGCATCTATGATTCATATTTGTGGTTCTGTCTGTGACTCTGTTGCCCAATGAACAAGGCACTGGTCTTGCAAGTTTGGGGATGTTTTCAGATATACATTTAAAAGATAAATCTATTTTCCCTTCATGTTTAGGGGTGTTTGTGTTCCATTCTTTCAAAGCTCTGTTTCATCCTATCGTTTGTATAGATCTAGCCAATCTGTAAAGTTTCCTAATATGTTGAGCTTGTGAAATGATTTGTTTGCTCATTGTTGATGTAGTCTTATTTTGTGATTGTTGTATTCAATGCATCAAAAGGGTGTCCCCCCCTAGGTCTAGCAGAACCTGAAGTGCAGGAGGATCATTAGGATCCTATGTTATGTTGTCCAAGCCCTGAGGTGTTTCATTGATTGAGATCGGCTATCTCATAGATAGATTTGCAGGTGTCTTGGGTTATCACTTTTGGTGAACAACACCACTAAATGGCTCAAAGTCTTTGATAGCCATTGAAGGCTTTCAACCTTCAATCACTTAATCCCCAAAGTCTCCAATAACCATTAATGGTTACCTCAAACCCTCCCACATGGTTAAAACATTTGTTTTGACTCAACCTCTACCCAACCCAAAGGTCTCATCAGGCCATTAATGCTTTGACCATGATTATCTCTTAAACATTTGCACAAAGGTTTATGCTTGGATTAACTCTTAATCCAGTGGGTAATCTTAATTTGGACTTGACCCTTAGCCTCTAGATAACCATGAGGTCTTCTCAGGCCTTTAATGCCTCCAACCTCTTCTCTCAACCCAATCCTATGTTGACACTTGTCACCATTTTATTGGTGCCAATTGTGCACATGGATCCCCAACTTTCAAACTTGGCCCTTGATTAAACCATTCAATCTTAACCCTTCATTTCCCCATTTCTTCTATAAATAGAACCCTTCTCCTCAAGCAAAAGGAAGCATTGGAGTATTGTTGTTATACTAGCATTAGCATAGAGCTTTTTCATACAATCACTATCTACTCTTGCATAGTATTTGCTTATCATATTCAACCATCTTGAATCTCCATATGGCATCCATGGCTAGTGCTAAAAGCTGAGAGCTACACTCATTTGGGACTTGGAGAGGAGAGGAACAAGGGAGGAGCAACTATGAGCATCTTGATTAGCTATTTTATTCTATGTTTATATGCTTTCTATTTCATGCTTAATATCTCTCTTGATATGCCTGTTTACGATAATCTTTTGTTGCTAACACTAACGTTTGTTTCTTGTGCTCTTGTGTGTGTTGCCATCAAACATATTTTCTAATCCTTTTTGCAGAGCATCAACTAGTAAAATAAAAGTTAAGAAAAATGGATCCACAATTGGCACTTTTAGTCAATGTTGAGCTTGGGAAATTACTGGATCTTGGTTTCACTAGACCTATAAAATACCCAAAATGGATTTCAAACATTGTACCACTATCAAAACCATATGACTGCATCGAGATATGTATAAATATTAGGGATATCAACAAAGCTTGTCCTAAGGATGATTTTCTATTACCCAACATAGACATCATTGTTGATCTTACAACTAGACATGCAATGTTATCACTCATGGATGGATTCTCCATCTATAATTAAATTAAGATTGCACCTAAGCACCAACATAATAATGCTTTCACATGTCTTTGGGGAAACTTTTGTTGGAACGCCATTCCTTTTAGCCTAAAGAATGTTGATACTACCAATCCAAGAGATGTGACCATAATATCTTATGACATAATGCACACTTCAATGAAATGTTATGTACAAATGACCTCTTGGGAAAATTGCTCCCAAGAGAAAGCCATTTGAATGTTTTGGACAAAATCTTCACTCGACTAGAAAAATACAAAGTTCATTTGAATTCCAAGAAATGTGTCTTCGGGGTGGCCTCTAAGAATATCCTAGGATACATTGTGTCACAACAAGGTATTGAAGTTGATCTAGCAAAGGTCAAAGATATCTTAAAGATTCCTCCACCAAATAATATCAGACAACTTAGATCATTACAAGGGAAGGTCCAATCAATCAAAAGAATCATTTCTCAACTTGTAGACACGTGTCACCCATTTACACATTTTCTATGCAAGAACATTACATTCAGATGGGATATTGATAAGTGCCAACAAGATTTTTCGATGCTCAAATACCATCTCATGAATCCTCTTGTTCTCATGCCACCGATTGAAAGGAAGCCCTTACTTCTTTACATATCAACAATAATAATGTCACTAGGGGAACTTTTAGCATGATAAGATTATGAAGGAATAGAAAGAGCCATCTATTATATCAATTGCACTTTAATAGGATATGAACTAAATTACTCTAGAAAAGATCCTAAGTGTTGGAGTTTTGTTGGATAATTCCTTAATTTTTGTAAGTTTCTAAACTTCTATAATTACAAAGTTGTCCATCCTAATATATCATCCCAATCATCTATATTTCCTTTTGTTTATCAAGTTGTCAAACCTCATGCTTTCAACATACCTTTCCACCTGATCCCAACAATCTAGTCTAAAACTTTGTAAAATTTTACTATATAGAATCTATCAACCTATTATACCTACCAAGGTTATTATGCAACTCATACCAACTCCAAAATTTATATATATTCCTTACATAAAATTTTGTTGATGGGGTGCCAAAGTTGTCCCTCCATTGGTACCATTTTCATGGCATCCTCAAACCTCAATATCTAAAATTCCTTGTTAAACATGTTTTTTACTCCCAATTTTTTTTTTGTTTAACTTCCTCATCCTTCCATGCCTTTTTCTCATTCTTACATTGATCTATTAAATTTCCTCTTCCCTAAGTGTCCTTGATATATCATTTGTCAATCCAAACTCTTCAATATTTTTTAAATAAATCTATTAGAATCAGAGTTGTAGCAATCCTTTTATGTGGGTACTCATTTCTTCCATCCATTACATCCTAATTCCCTACCCTTCAAATATTTCTTAGGTGGACCATAGAATTATTAGTGAATCAGCTATGATTGTGAAGGATTGCAATTTCAACGAACCCTAGTTTTTTCATCCAAACCCTAATTTGCTACTCATCTGGCACCACTTCCATGAGCTATTTCCCAATCGTCTGCACTGGAAAGCACTAAAGATCCTATTTACACTTATTCTCTTAATCCTAGAACCCACACAACATTGAAAATCAAGCCAAAAAATATGAAAAATAAAGCTAGAGAAAGAGGTGGGGTTGAAATAGACAAGGCATCTGGCAGTGAAAATACATCGAAGATACCACCTAGTTACATGACTGCCATAGAAAATGCCAAAGTTACAATTACTGAAGGTCCCCATGGGTCTTCCCAACCACCTTTGCACCCAACAAAAAGTGACACAACTCTTGACACCTCCACTGTGGCTACTCTAGAAGCAAATATGGCTCAAACAGATTCATAGGAAGGTAAAGTGATTTCCTTTACTTTACCTGATGATATCATAGACGTCATTTCAGAGTGCAAAGAAAAAACCATTATTCTATTTTTTTTAAGAGGCATCCCTTCAAAACATGAATTCTTTAAATGGGCCCATAATAACTGGGAACTTAAGGGTTGGACCATCAAATCCTTTAGGGGCCTGGGCAGGGGTTATGTTGTTTGTACCTTTTCAGACCCCAAACATGATCGTGTGGTTCTGCAATATGGATCATGGATTATCCATGATCAAACTTGTTACATGCAAGCTTGGTATAGTTATTTTCATCCAAAAGGTATAACCAAATCTAAATATGCCATGTGGATCAAATTCTCCTTTCTCAACCTTGCCTTTCGTCCCTTCTTGCAAGACATTGCAACACAGTTGGGTAAGGTCATCTTCTATAAACAACACTCAAAACCTTTGCCAAATTTTATCAACCTCTCATTTCACGTTTTTAATTTGAACAACACATTGTTTATCTCAATAAGTTGAATGCTTGTTTCTAGTGTCATAGGGAAGGCCATTTGATTTGTGATTGTCCCTTCCATAAACCTAAAGCTTGTTCTACCCACTTAGATAATGCCCCCACTGAAGAGTCTCCAGTTGAAGTTAGGATGAAGAATTTTGTTAGGGCCTCCAATCCTCCTCATCCCCAACCTTCCTCAATCTATCACAAGACCCCTCTTGTTCCAAATCCCCCTTCCTCACCCTCATCACCCTTATCCCACAACCATCCCCCCTCAAGTTCTAAAAATCTATCCTTTAAAGATGATGTTGTCTCATCTCAAGCTAGAGCCTCTAAAAGGAAAAAAGAAATGCCTTCTGGTGGCAATACCTCTTCAACTACTTCTAAATCTCAACCTCAATCAAATAACTTTGTTAAGTTGCATCTTGAAACTATCTCCAATGTTCCTATGGCTACTGATTCAAGTGCTAGTCCTCTTGCCACTGAGATAACGATGACCGCCCAACATAGTGTGTTAGTGAAGCAAAATCATTTCAATGTGTTACATTCTGATGAGGGGGACCTCCCTAACTCTACCCAATGAAGTGCAAAATTCAGTCTTGGAATGTGTAGGGACTAATTATTCTTGCACAAAAGTATCATATCAAACAATCTATTCAGATTAATCAAACTGATGTTCTTACGTTCCAAGAAGTGAAAGTTGGTGATGTCTATCTTGATTCGACCCTAGCTACTATTTGGCCTAAGGCTCATTTTTTGCATAGCAACCATATTGATGGTGGTTGTGGGGCAGTCTTGGGCCTTGCTCCTTGGCTTGCTAAACATATTTTAGCTATTGGTATTGACCCTGATAACCATTGTGTCTGGTTCATCATGCTTAGTAGGGATACTCTTATAGGATTTTGCTTGATTTATGCTCCTAATTTCCCTGTTGAAAGGACCGCTCTTTGGAATTGTTTGTAAAATAAGATTCCTATTGCTGATTGGGTATTGGGTGGATATTTTAACATGGTTGAGCACCCTTATGATCATAGTTGGTATTCGCTTGCTCGTTTATCTAATCTGGAATTTGAAGCCTGGAACTTAGCTGGAACTCCCTTGGTTTCCATGATCCTCGTCTTGGAAAAAGAAACCTTCAAATGCCTCATTGGTTTACTTGGAACAATTTTCATGAAGGATCCCTAAGGAAATTCAGTTGATTACACTATTTTTATATCTCTCCTAATTGCCCCATTCTTCCTTTTCCAAATGGTCATCTTGTTTCCCTCAATTTTTCTGCCACACTCTTTGAACACCTTCCCATCTTTACCACCTTATCCCTTTCAAAATCCATTTCAATCTTAACATTACCCACCTTAAGAATCAAGACTATATAGATGGTCTTTTAGCTATTTGGAAGTTGGAACCTAAACCTCAAGTTAATAGATGGATCAATTGGTGGGAGAATGTGAATGCTAAATGCACTACTTTCCTTAGAGACTATGGGAGGAGGGTTGCAGATAAATGACATAGACTTGAGAAAACTCTTGAAGGATAACTCGAAAATGGGTGCTCACTTTTAGCCTACAACCCCCATGATAGCACCATCCAACAAACTGTGGTCAATGCTAAAACTATGCTGTGAAAATTGGCTATTTATAGAGGCAAAGGTGCTCAAGTACAGGTCAGACTTCAATGGATTAAAGATGGGGATCAAGGCTCTAAATTTGTTTTTCAATACCTTCAACATAAACATAGAAGTGAATATATTTTTTCCATTAAATTTGTTGATTGTACAATGTGAAATAATCATTCTGACATTATGAAAACCTTTTATGAACACTTCAGATATTTGTTTATTGTTGATTCAAAAGATGATATTCTCCTCTCTGTCCTTGAAGAAAGACTTGCTAGTTGTATCCCAAAAAACATTGACCCTGACTACAACAGATACCTTGACCATCTTCTCACTATTGAGGAAATGGATGAAGCCCTATTTAGTATGGCATTGGAAAAAGCCTTGGAATGGATGGTCTACAAGTTCAATTTTATAAAATTATTTGGCCTCAAATTCGTGAAGACTTATATAATGCCTATTTTGAAGGAATCAAAAATGGATCAATAGGAAGAGTTATCAATCAAGGGTTAATCAAGCTAATTCTGAAAGGAAAAGATGAGGACACAGTTAATGGATGGAGACCCATTACTCTCCTCAATACCTCATATAAAATAATTGCTAAAGAACCAGCTAGAAGAATGAATTACACCACTCAAGAAATTGTTCCACAGAGCAAACCAATTTCTTAGGGGGCAAATTTATCTCAGATAACTTGGTCCTTGCTTGGGAGACTATGGAATGGGCTTAGCAATTAACTCAAGATTCTCTTATCATTAATCTAGATTTTGATAAAGCATACGATCGCATTCGCTGGCCTTTTATTCTCAACATGTTAAAATGGCTTGGTTATGGCTCAAGAATTTGTGAAGAAATTAAAATGCTTTTTACGGAAGCTAATGCTAGAGTGGTTGTTAATGGTTCTCTTTCTCCTCAATTTCCCTTGCAAAAATCCATTCTCTAGGGATGTCCCCTAGCTCCCTTCTTGTATGTTCTCGTTGCTAATGCTTTGGGATACCTTCTCTATCATGTTCTTGACAAGTAGTTGATTAGAGGGATCACACTTCGAAGAAATGCCACTGCTCTTAAGTCTCATTTCATTGATGACAACAAGATTTTTGTTCATAACTCAGTAGAGGAAGTGAACAATGTTCTTGACATTTTGGAGCTTTACTGCTCAATTTTAGGTTCTAAATTATCCATGCATAAAATTGAGTTTATAATGACAAGACCTAACCCTCATCCCCCTTGGATCCCAAGTGATTGGAAAGAGGTGAAACATGGTGTCACTACTAGATATCTTGGGATTCCCTTTGGATTAGGAGTTTCTCTTAAAGATATGTGGAAATGGTTATTGACCAAAATCAAGAATAAAATCCTTAACTGGACTAATAGATTCCTTTCCATGGCTGGAAGAATTCAAGTTACCAACAAAAATCGTCCTTGCTAGCCATATTTATATCTCTTCTTGTTGGTTACCATTTAAATCATGCTAAAATCAATTAACCCAATTAATTAGGAGCTCCACGTGGGCTAAGTGGGGGAATAAAAAAGGCTCTTTTGTCACTTCGTGGACCCATTGTATCCAGCCAAAAGACAAAGGAGGGTTGGGAATAATTGACCCTTACACTCAAGGTATTTGCCTTACAACTAAATGGATCATTAGAGCCTTGGATGGTGATGCTCCTTGGAAGCATTTGGTTCATCATTGCATCCAAAATTCTACAGTTGGGTGTGCATGGGATATAGTCAAATGGATGGACAAACTTTTGCTTGCTCCCTTTTTCAAGACTTATGCATCTGTTCCATTCAACTCCATTTGGAAGGCTTGGCAGATTAATTCTAAAATGTTGGTTTGGTTTGATTAGTCCTTGAGGCATGCATCCTCCTCCATATGGTGGAATCACTTGGTCCAACTTGAAAACTATCCTCTTGCTACTATCAAATTCCTTAGGGGAAAATATCTTTTTAAAAAAGGCATTCAAACCTTCCGTGATTTGTGGGATCCAGCTGGATTTATTTGGAAATCATGAAACTATCTTAAATCACAATTTAGTCTCTCCTTAGTAGAAAAACTTCTAATTCTGCAAATCCAATATCTTGTTCCACCAAATCTTATTTGTCTTTTGTCCACCTCCTACCATGATAACTTCAAATGGAATTGCAAGTTTAACCGATCTAAGTGGAATAAACTCAGTGCTCTCATTTGGAAGTCTAAAAGCTGATGCCCAAGCCCAAGTGATAGCCTATAAAATCCTACATGTCAAGCTTCCTATTGGTGAATACCTTTCCTTCATTTCCCCCTCCTTGTCTTGTCCCTTTTGTGCCAAAAAAGAGATTATCAAACATACGTTTTGGTTTTGCCCTCATGCCCAATGCCTTTGGAACCATCTTTTCTCCAATCTTTTAGCTCTTTTCTAGTAGGTTTGGACTTGGAAAGTTGTTCTCCTTGGCATTTCTCCTCACCACAATATTGTTTCTCAAACCTTCAGGCATATTATCTTAAAACATCTTTCCAAATTTCATTGTTCAACTTATTTCTCTCTTACGTTCTATATCGTCGAAATGGAGAGCTTGATGATTTGTGATAATCTCTTCCCCACTTCACTCTCCTTCAAGCTTATGTTCATAAATACCCTAATCTCCAAACCTTCTTTAGTGAGCTATAAATTCAATACAATATTTTTGAAGAACAAACCATTGGTTGTAGGGTTGGACAATCTAATGTTTCAAGCAGTTAACACCATTGAAGGGAAAACTCAATTCTGTTTTGGAAGAAATCACTAATACATTTGGCCTAAAATTTTGATGGAGGTTTCCGACAAAGAAGGTATATTGTGACCAAATTTGATTTTTTTTGAAAAATTGCCTGCATTCATCAGAATTCCAATGATAATTCAACATCTAGTTTCGACGGAGAAGAAATTGGCAATGAAATTTGTGTTTTTTAAAGAAAAAGTGCCCGCGTTCATCGAAATTCCAACAACCACGGGCACTACTTAAAAAAGAAAAGAAAAAGACCAAGACATTTGATAAACATTATTCCCACCTCTTCATCCTATTGACCTCTACGATCACAAAAAAATTGGGGCAAATTGACAAAAAATAGAACTCAGCCATTCTCACGTTGCCGCCCCCAGCAGCGTAATAATGGGCGAGTTTGGCTTAAACATACATTCTCGTCCATTCCATTCAAATGAATAGTTGTTAACATTTCAATTCAAATTATTCCCACCCAAAAGTCTTACCATATGGAACAAATAGGTTTCCATCCATATCGGTGTTTATTTCTAGTGTACTCCCTGCCTGTGCCAATATGGGAGCTTTTGGACAGGTAGACATCCATCAAACCATAACAGAAGGGCTTATTACCATCGAACATGCTCTGGGAAAATTTTATTATAGTCGGAAATTCTTTGATAAACATTTATGGAAAAATGTGGAACCATCGATGAGGCACATGAACCATTTGACCGGATGCCTCCAAGCAATGTCGGCTCATAGAATGCTATGATTGCAGGATATGCACAAAATGAGTTTACTGAAAAGTGTCCAGATACTTTCAACCAAATGCAATTAGCAGGTGTAAATATTTGTCAACATCCCCTAGCCTGTGCGAAAATGGGAGCTTTGGAATAGGGTGTGGACGTCCATCACAAGATAAACAGTGGAGGAATTTTATTAGTTGGTGTAGCTGCAATTGCCCTGGCAGTCATGTATACAAAATATGTGAGATGAGATAAGGAACAGTGGTTGTTTGACAGTTTGACAGAATGCCTTAGATAAATTTCTCTCACAGAACACCTGATTACAAGATATGAACAAAGTGGGATTGTGGGAAAGGCTTTAGAGACTTTCAATTAAATGTGATTGTCAGGTATAAAGCTTTGCTAGTATCCTCCCAGCTTGTGCTAAATTGGAAGTTTTGGAACAAGGTATGAACATCTATCACAGGATAAATAATAGAGGAATTTTGTCACATGTTGTAGCTGCAATTGCCAGGGTACATATTTTAAAGATGTTTTATATCATAGATAATTGTAGTTAAAATTCACTGTGCCAACTATTGAACAATATCTGATATTAAGAAGGTTTATCATAAATGATGAAAGGCTTGGGTTGAAATTGATGAAATTTTCAATTTGTCAATGTTTATTATGTGTGAGATTTGTCATGATATTAAATTTTAATCATCTATGTTCAAGCTAAAGTTATCATTCTAAAGTTAGATAATTTGTATTCATTTAAGTATGTTTATAATGATTTCTTATATCATTTCTCTTGTCATCATATGACAACTCTTCATTTTTAGTGTGATTTTTCCTTCCACTACCATTCCATTCCATTCTATTCCCTCTTACTTCTCACCCTCTTTAGACATCCTCTATTCTTCCCATGTTTCTCATACCACATCCAAACTTTCAATACACTAATAAAGTAGTTTGATCAACTTAAGAAAAGAATGGATACTATGCTTGTAGCTCTAATTCTATTATATTAAATATGTGTTTCTTATGGACATAGAGATTGAATTTAATAATTAAATCAAAATAATATATGGCAAAGAACCAATAAAAAATCAATAAACAAATAAAATAAGGAGAAAATGAAACCCTCTTCATTGCCTCATGATGCTCTTAAGCACAAAAATCCAACTTCTAACTCTTGTTATCTACCAATAATGTAAGAAAAATAGGATTTCTCTCCATATATATGAAATCAAGGAAGCTTTCATCTTTACGCTCTAAAAATGAATAAGAGAGCAACTTTCAAGAATCCTAATGCCATCGTATTTGAAGATGGTACTTTCACATGGGTTGCAAAGAAAACTCAAAATAGTTTTTAGTTGAGGTATTAGAAATAGTTAATTAATCTTGGTCTAGTAAAATAGTATTGTAATAATCTATTACATATTAAAGAATCTTTCTACATTTATGTAGTATGTATGGAACATTGTTGAATTCACATAATGTGGTGGTTTTTAACTATTCTATCTTATTATTGGTAATAATCAGCGATGTGGTATTTTGGTGCAATTTATATTTTCATTCTTTGGGTGGTATTTAGTGTAATAATCACCATGAAAATCAAGCATCATTATTAGAAGGGATCTCTTCAGAACAAATCAATTCACAGATACAAGATTGATTTAAACCTTCACTTCTAATGAAATAGTTGCCTCAAGGTTCCTTAAGTTAGTTTTGAGTAATAGTAATTTTGTTAATCATGTCCCCTACATTAGAAGGCTTGCATATGGAAGGCTTTCATATTGATTGGTAGTAATTATCCCCAGTGTAGCTTAGAGTGTAGAGATTATATGTTTTCTATATCCTACACATTTAAAGATATGAATATATTAAAGTTTAAGGAAGAAGTAGTGATAAATATGGAAGAAAATTATTAGTGACATCTATTGTTAAGAGCCATTCAAATCCTTTAGGATTTTTAACTATAAATAATGAATAATTGAAACTAGTGCATTGTAAGTTGCCATTTATTCATAATTTTTATGCAATTGTACGGTAGGTGTTGACTATTTTCATGGGGATTCATAATAAGTGGTAAGTAGATGTCTCTAGCATCTCCACAATTCTATTACTTTTTAGATATAAGATCCATAAAGCCTGGCATAGGAAGGATTTATTTCATGAAATAGGTTCCATTACTTGATCCCATAGTTGGTAGTGTCTTGAAAAATGTAATGTAGAACCCTAATGCAATAGAGGTTGAATATCTAGTGGGTTGTAATGTGGTATAGTGAATTCAAGATTTTGGAATTATTGAGTTTTTATTTATCCCTTGCTATTTATGATTTTTTTGGTTATGGTTGTGGTGTTTGTAGGGAGACATTTACAAATTTATATCTATTTTCACTATTTTATGGTTTATGGGTTTGTAATGGTAATTTAATGTTCTTTCATATGATTTGTATAAATACTTTATAATAGCTTATTATGGTGATTTGTTCTATTATGGATGCAATCTTTATATTATATTCATTTCATGGGAAATTTTCCTAATAGAATCCCTAATTAATTTAATCTACAAAAATATAACATTAAAGAAAGAAATCTAATCATAATCTTTACTTTTAATTAAAAAAATTGAGATAAAAGACCAATTAGGGAGAATTAAGACATAATAGTCTATCATGCAATGTAGGATACATTAATGATAGCAAATAACAACTAAATTAGTTAGAGATCTTGAATAAACATTCTAATTAGAAGGCCCTTATCTTCAAACCCATCACTATATGAAGAAACTAATAAAGGATTTATGATCAAGTAAAATTCTATTTTCTATCACACTTTATGATAGGTTTTAAAAAAATATATAAAATAATTCATCATTGTAACATATCGATTATGTGACCTAACTAGTTTCAATTCAAAAAAGGTCACACTAGAATGTATTGAATTAGTCTAAAGACTAGGTAACTGGGAGAGGGTCCAAACCCTTATATAACAACCAACTAAGCAAAAAGAGGATCTCACAAGTACTGAGAAAACCAAAACTAAAAAAGAGAAAACCCTTTTTTGAAAGAGATGCTTTTGATTGGAGCATCAAACTGCCAGGAAAAGGGGTCCTAACCCTACATTAGATTAAAAAATTTCAGATCAAAGGGGTTTAGGTAAGAACCCCAAACCAGATTCCAAAAAGAGAAACTTAAGCTAAGATAAAAGTAGCTAAAGGAATAGACAAAAAGCAACGGGTTTTGAAAGGATCTCTAAAATTTTTTCCCTATAATAATACCTTGAACAAAGAATCTCTTATATAAAGAGAGGGATCACGAACATTTAAAAATAAATTAGGTTTAGTAGGCACCTAGAATCCATGAAATAATACAATCACCTAGCCATTCTGGTGCAAGGGCACCACAAAGGATTCTACCTTCTTTTGAATATGTTGTAAGGTGTCCAATAATGTCTTAGGAAGGGTCTCTGATGGCTAGGTCCTATTTGATACTTTACATTTGTGTTTGAGCAATTTTTCTATGTAATAAGCCCAAAGGCAACCAAGATTGGTCAACTTGGTCAAAGGCCTTATTTGGGAATTTATTTAATGGTTTTGGTGTTAATGGGTCATATATGGGTTATAGGTCCACTTTATATTGTCATCATGAAGGCATGTTTCATGTTTTGCTTTGTTGTCAAAAGTTGTCATGTTGCATTAGGCAACATTGACAAAATATTCAAAAAGTGGTTTCCAATGGTTAAAAGGTTGTTCTTAACTATTGGAGGAGGTTGTAACTTGTTCCTAGGCTTCATATAAGCCTTTTGAACTCACTACGGCTCATTTGGAGTTCAAGAAGAAGAATTCTTGCTTTCAAACTATCAAAAAACTATCTTTTTACGACATTTTTGTTGTTCTTTTGGTTTTGTATGGAATTGTACGCATCTATTAATGGTCTGAACCATTGGGAAATATGCTCCTATTTTTTATCTTTCATTTGATTCTAGTGTGGGCTTCTGAAACGTCAGAATAAAGAAGTTATTGAATTTATACCCCCGCTGCCTGGGAAAAGCCCTAGAACCTTAGGATTGGATGCAAAAAGAGCCATATTTCATCATTCCACCATGGGGAAAATCTAAAACTTTGGGGAATGATGAAATAATATGTATTCTAGTTTTTTCACTTGGTTTTGATACCAAGGAGTGTGATTTTCTATTTTTAAGATGATGCCCTAGACTTGGCATTCTCCATGCGACCAATCTATGGAGGGGTAAAAGGGTGTGTAAACTAATGAAGGTGGACCAAACGGTGACTCAATTTGGCATTAAAGTCACCCATAAACATTTTCAGACCTTTTCCAAAGTGTTTTATTTCAATCCATTTTGACTGGTGAATTTTTTCATAACAAATACACCATACTACCTAGGGAATGGCAAATAGGCCATATTGGGGTTAAGATACTTTCTGACCAAACTCAGATGCAATTCCATGGAATATTGTGATTCTTCCAAAAGGGTATTAGAATATCCAATTTTTTTTGGTCTTTTTCAGGTAAGATGCCAATGAAGTCAAAAAAATAGCAAAACTAGGCCTAATTCCTTGTAGCCCTGTCCACTAGGTTGCTAAGAGCATTTTGTGATCAGGAGTTGAAAGGGTTGGTTTGAATGTTTATAAACCTTGTATTTTTCATCCCAAACATGTAAACAATCCATAGATATGTCTACAATCACCTTTGTTCAAAGATCCACTTGGTAGAGGGTTTGGTGTAGTGAGTAGGCTTGGTAAAGAAGGGTAGTCAGAGTTGTGATTGGGAAACTCCACATTTGATTCAAGTTGTCAGTGTTGTGGGGATCCTTGGGAAGGATCAGAGACAAGATTTAAAGGCCTTTGGAAGGTCTTGGAGATTGGACCATTGGATGGCACCATTTGTAAACCCTTGAGAAGAAACCAAGACAAACTACTCATTTTGCCTTATTCCTCTGCATCACATTCCCAAAAAAATATTAAGCATAATGGAAAGTGTAGTCAAGGAATGAACTAGAACATGAATTACCAATGGATTTTGAAAGGCACCCATAAACCTATTAGTAGAATAAACCCCTACAAACACAACAATTGGGTATGTAGGAGCAAGGCAAACCCCACAACCCACCTCAATAGGACCAGGATCACCATAAATGGTAGATGCCACCATAATAGTATCTACAAAACTAGCCTCTAACAAGATAATTGCAGCTACACCAACTAAAATAATTCCTCTACTATTTATCTTGTGATGGACATCCACAACCTATTTCAAAGCTCCCATTTTCGCACAGGTTGGAGGAGCATTTAGTTGAAAGCATCTGAACCTTTCCATTAAAATTGTTTTGTTCATACCATGCAATAATACATTTCTATAAACCGACATTTCTTGGAGGCATTCAGTCAAACAATTCACGTACCTCATTGATGCTTCCATGTTTTGCATAAATGTCTATCAGAGCACTTTTGACTAATAAAAACTCCCAAAGCATTTGTGATTCTAAGATTACACTCAATAAGAACCCTCCCTTTACCTTGGAACACATTCTCATACCTTTTCTTCCAAAGAAACCAAAGAATTTCAATAGACAATAAAATCCAAAAATAGTTAGACTTTTTACTCAAATTGCAGACATACCTGACAATAATTTCAAACCATGAGAAATAATCAACAATATTCCCGCCTAAAATGTTATAACGATTGACAATCATGAATTTTCTCCTGATTAATATCTTCCATGGTTAATTCCCTTCTAAAGCCTTGACAATCCATTTTCTTTCTAAGGCAATACCTTGTTGCTTGAGGTCTTTGATCCCCAATCCACCTAAGTCCTTACTCAAGCAACACCATTTCTATTTAACAACATGCATCATTTTCTTACCTCTTCCATCTAACAACAAAATTGCACCGATGATAATGTTGTGGGTCCGATGGTTTGGTTGTCGGTGCATGAAAGCATTGCATGAGTTCTACTTTTAAAAATTACATAAAACATTTTTAATTTATTTGATTGAATCTTATTTGAAAAAAATATTATCAATGGGTAAGTGCACAAAGATGGTGGTCAAAAACGGGGGTATTAGTGGACACTTTTTTTCTTAAATCAGGTGAACCTGAACTTAGAGGCAAAATTTGAAAGTCATCCACTCAAGATATGAAGATAATCAAAGAACAAATATTGTAGTACTCTGAATCTAGTTTCCAAACTACTAAACTTTTTCAAAATTGGATAAGATTAAGGGGGTCAAATCCTTCGAGCACAAAAAAATGACCCTGTTTTTTCTGAAAAACATAACATAGTGTCTGACGTGTGCATCAAAAAAGTCATAGTTAGATTTAGCATTTTGACAAATCCTTTGGCAGAAAGATAGTTAAAAGTGAGCACTAGAAGATGTGCATTTTTTTGTAATTTTTTGTTGAGTATTTTGTTTTTTATGATTTTTTCCAATCGAGCACATCCTGAAAAATTCAGTACCTATTCGTGCGTGAAGCATAAGTTGCACTAAAAAAATCGAAAATACAATTTTTATTTTTTTTGAATTGTAAAGAATCAAGTGCACTACAATAATATATAAAGTTTTTAAAATTTGGATACGTATATCAAAAGTTATTCAAAAAATGGTGCACCTATGTCTGTGAGAACTATGGAGACACTAGTAAAAGAAATTCAATAATAATATGTTATTGTTGTTCAAATTGAAAACAAATTATATGGTTAGAAATCTCAAAAGATGGGTGAAAATATGGTGGCAATTTTAGAAATGCCCACTTTATGAAGTGTAAACCTGATGATGACAAAGTCGATAAACCAAGTCAATAAAATAAAACACATCAAAAATGAGAGAAATGGAGGGAAATCAAACTTCCAATTCATAGCTTTGTCATCCAAGCCTATTTCCAAGCCTAAATAGTCAAAAGCACGTACGGGGTACTTATGGTTTAAAAAGCGCGTAGGTGCTTGTTTCCCTTTAAACAGTGCATACGCGCTATTGTATAATATGATATTCTATGTATAATATGTGTATATTAATATAATATATGTAATATATAATATGTGTATAATATGACATTGTATATATAATATCTTTATATACATATAATATATTAAACATATATATACACATGTAATTGTATCATCTCTCCCTCTCAAACGCATACAAGGTCTCTCTCTCTCTCTCTCTCTCTCTCACTCTCTCACTCTCTCTCTCCCCTTCTCCCTTCCTCCAATCCCCATCCCTCTTTCTCTTCTTCTCTCCCTCCATACCCCACTGCAACTGTGTCTGCACTTCTATAGAAGTAAGTGAATTTATTTCTTATCTGCAACTTCCTCTTTGATTTTTATCATGTATCCTCTCTTAAAAAAATTGACTGATGGATTTTTGTGTGTATATTGAATAGGAGGAATAGGGTTTGAAATTGAACCACAGGTGTATTACCGTGACAAACAAGGAAACCTTTGGCAATATTCTTCTCAAATGTGTTTTTAATGAGCAGAGAAGATGTGGAAAATAGTGTCAACAACGTAACATGATGAGTCAGAGTACCTGCAATATGTTTTTCAAAAGAA
>NC_081415.1:472842174-472902174 GCF_030272615.1 Cryptomeria japonica | reverse complement strand
ACTGAAACTAACACTATATGATCCTAAACTTGTGGTTGATCATCAAAATCAAGCCTCTTCGGCGCAGTACGTGGCTCTATAGATGGCTACAAAACCACAATTCAAAAGCCAAGTTAGAATTCTTTTGTAGAAAATAGTTCACGTATAACATCATAACTATGCATTTAACTTTAATTCCTTTGCAATTGAAATGTAGATTACCTCATCGGTTGATCCAGGAGCTAATGTCTTCGATCTCCTCTCCTTGTCACTCTTAAGAGTTTTCTTGAAGACATACTTAAATTGATCCATGTTATGGCCGTACCGCGAAGGAGTCTATTGTAGATTAAATGTACAATTAATACAATGTACTAACATAAATATATCAAAAACACTTAAAAGATATAATATAGAGAACAATGACGTACCTATGCCTGAGATGCTTCTCCAATGGACTGAGGATGGCTCACCATTGATGTAGAAACTGATGCTATTACCTATACAAAAAATGTACAAAGATTAAATACAATTAATATAATGATAAGTATTGAAGGTTGACAACAATTAATTTTACATATCAAACAAAAGTGTACCGGATCTTGAGATGCTTCTCCAATGAAAGGAGGAGGGTTCGCCATTGATGAAATAGGTATGGATATTTCCTGTATGAAAAAATTATAAGATTATAATATATCACAAGTTCACATGTACGCGTGCATATAATCATGAAATCAAGAAAATAAAGTAGAGATACATACCTCTGCCCTCTCTTGATCCGTAGGTGAATCAGGTGCATTCAACATATCCACAAAGCTCAATGACCACTGTACATGTAAAATAGACAAAAAACACTAATCAATCTACAAACCCCAGCTAGTACTTGATTTCAACATTTTCAAACAATTGTACAACTAAAAATGTGTTCAATTACCTTCTTCACACATTTTGGCGTCTTCGAGGAATTCTTTTTCTTAGGACGAGCCCTAGACGCGGAGGGGGTACCCTAAAAACACAAAATTAACATGAGATATTAGTACAGATAATAAATTAAACATAATTTTAAAAATCTAAAATGAAATGACTTGCATATTCCATCAAAACAATACATAAAAAGAGTTGTACAAAATATGATACCATATAGCCTTGTAGGCCAAAATCGATTGCTGAGAGCGTGATGTCATCAATCTGGGACATTTCATCCCCTGTCAACACCTACAAACTAGAAATTGGACCAAGCATTAAAGATAGTTAGTATATCTTGTATTTTTTTGAATTCAAAGTGTACTATTCTATTTTAACATGTTACAAAATTTATACCTCAGGCATCGAAGTTGCAGCTGTGGTAACTGGGGGAGGTATATGGGATACCGTTGCTGCATCTTGAAATGCATATTATTTGTCTCAATTTAAATCGATGTATAAATGAAAATTCATTTATGTAATTACAAAATTAAAGTGACTGATAAATAAAATGTTATAAATTCAAATCAACACACCTGTGTCTATGGCTCATGGGCAAACACCATGTCCATCAACTCATCTGTCAGTGCAACATCCTCAACCATGTGAGTCTGACATCTACAACCACAAATCGTGCATAGATGATATGAGTATCCATCTGCACCGGCTACATCATCTATCCCCGAGCATATCCCCGAGCAACTGACAAACATATGCTCGATGGGCTCTCTGTCGCCCTCCAACGGCTCATCATCCAATACAATAGGGTGTGCTAATGATGTCCCATGCTGGATGATGGAACCAGTCAATGTTGTGGCCGCCTGAAGAGTCTGTAGCTCCATCGACTCTTTCAGCTCTAATGGGATAGCCTTATGCACCTTGGGTTTGGGTGATAGGGGGCGGCGACTCTCCGCGGCTAATCACCTATGGGCTCCAGGTCTATCTTGGGCAAAGCCACCACCTCTACCATGAAACTCTCTCATGTCAAAATAGTTTGGGCGCACATTGAGCACAAACTCACAATATATTTTTCTCAAAAAATATAATGGCACCTCATAATTATTACAAGGTGGATCATCAAAGACCATCCACCACCTCTGCCAAAAAATATTCTTCATCTACACATTAAGAGGTAATGACTGACCAATTTTGGGGTCAACAAAAAGGGCACATATTTGTTGTTTAGAAATATTTTTGTTTTTTACTCCATCGTATGATAGCCCATTGGCATAGAATTGACGACACCTATCCCTAAAGCTTCCCCATTTGGTAATTTCTATGGAAACAGCTATGGCACCACTAGCTAATGTTTCTAGGCTAGTGGCGAGGGATTGATGATGGTCAAGTTCAGAAGTTTTCAATTTTACAATCAGTCTATTGATTTTAGACATATTTTGTCCTAACTGATTAATTAATTCTTCCTGTGTTTCGGCTGTGTGCTCAAAAGGAGGAATTGGGGGTTGTTCTTGTGTGTTTTCAGGAGGTGCATTTGGTTGTTCTTGTGGGTTTTTAGGAGGTGCATTTGGTTGTTCTTGTTCTGGATTAGAAGAATCTGGTTTTTGAAACAAAAAATGAAAAAACCTAATCAAAATTAATGAAATTAAATTCAAAATGTAAAACAAATTGCATAAACTAGAAAGAAAGACAAAAATAAACAAAAACTAACCTTGATCCATAGCCTAGAGGACAAATTTAGCACCCCATTCGCGGTTTAGGTTAGAAAATGGGGAAAAAATAAAGTAAAAAATGCGCTTTATGGGTAAATGAGACCCAGTTTTTTTTTAAAACTTTTTTTACCAGGCACCGCGTACGCGGTTTTATTTGGATTATTAGCGCGTACGCTCTCATTTTCCTATAAGCAGTGCGTACATGCTAATTTTCCTAGGTGTAGTGCATACGTGCTCATTTTCCTAAAAGAAGCATGTACGAGCTACCTTTTCTAAGCTCAAGAAGAACAAACCTAAGCGCGTACGCGGGAATTTGAAATTTTAAAACCGCGTATGCGCTGCCTATTTTTCCAAATTTTTTTGGGTGGTGTCCACTCTTCTGACCACCATCTTTGTGCACACGCCCCAATGATGTTTCCTTTCTCCAAGAATTGGATCCAGGATCTTTCCATTAGATAATATGTAACATCCAATGACTAAATCTTTTCTTTACAGATGCTTATTTTATTTAATCTTCTGAGCTTGAAATATAATTTATATCAGTGCAGAAGTAGAAGATATAAGCTGAAGAGTTGTGTGCAAGTAAATTTCATAAAAGAAAGCAAGCAAACATTATCTTGAATGACATAGAAACAAACTCATCAGCTGCCCAAAAGAGAGCAATTGGAGAAAAGTAGAGGAAAGTGTTAAAGGGTGATAAATACATAGAGAGTATGCAATACAAACAAACAATGTCTGGAGTGTGTGATGTGATGTCTCTAATTTATGTCCGGAGGGACTAACTAGTTTTGGAGTTTCTGGGAAACCTATTGGGCCACGCTTGGACAAAATCAATGTGTTCATGCAAGGGCAACCTTTTTTCTATTATGAGAATGATGCTTTTGCACTGAAGGATATTTGGAAGAAAATATCTAAAAATTTCTACAGTGCATGGAACCAGAGTTGGTGGACTCGAAGTACTTTTCAGCTTCCAAAAGACCACGAGGTTGTGTACACAATCTCCCAATAGAAGGGCGATTTCAAGCATTACCTCTCCCCCCCCATGACTATTCAAGAAGCACTTCCTCAGGAAAAGGACTATTGGCCTCCATGGGATCAAAGAAAAAAATTGAATTGCATAGACTCTAGACAATGTGGTAGTGTCCTTCATGAAGAACTTTGTACTATAATTGAAAATTCATGAGGGAAACTGCAAGATAGTGAACATAAATACATTCTTGAAAAGTGTGAAGAATGGAACTTGGTTTGGGTGGGGCTAGGTCAAGTGGCTCCTCTAGAAGTTGACAAGATAGAAATTATATTAGGATTTGAAAAAGATCACACTCGTGGAACTTCTTGTGCGACTGATCGATTGCACTATTTGGGTAATGCATTCCAAATAGATACAATTGCATACCATTTATCTATCTTGAAAACATTTTATCCTGATGGGATTAAAGTTCTTTCTCTATTTTATGGTATTGGTGGAGCAGAGGTTGTTTTACATCGACTTGGGATACATTTAAGTTGTGTTGTATCTCCAGAAATATGTGAAAAGAACAGGCTTGTCCTTAATAGTTGGTGGACAAAAACCCAACAAATAGGTAGGTTGATTCAGAGGGAAGATGTCCAAGATTTGAATATAGAAGTACTCGAGTTTTTTATTAGAGTTTTTGAAGCCACCTTGAACAAGAGTTTCCATTGCTGCATTTGAACTCTTTTAACACTTTGAAAACTTTGCCTTATGTGATTTACTTGCTTACTCTATTGTAGAGGATACCAATCTCAATCCCTTAATGACATTATCTTTTCTTTAGTGTTGCTGAATGGAAGACTGCCACAGACTGAATGAGAGAAGGAGGATAATTTTTGTTTACTAGATTTTTAATTCATGTCAAATTCCTTCCTAAGGAAAATGGTTTACCAAAGCTCAAGTTGCCAACGACTCTCGACATTTTCTACAACTTACCATTGTTGCTTCTCAAGGAGAGGCAAATGATCTAGGAGGATCAGACATTTTCATGGATTTGAATTAAATGGTAGTACTTCATTACATATATTTCTTCACCACTACTTTTAGACATTGCCTAAAACACGTTCACATTGCAACACTCTTAACTCCATTTCATTTTAATCTCACAACTTTGACAATGACAATGCTATTTTTGTTTACAAATTTTCAAGAAAATTAAAAGAAATGGGACATGAATGGACAAAAAGTGATTGGTTGTAGGTCTTGTAACTTCCATGACACTCATCTTTACTCTTGTATAATAATGCAATACAATTGTTCCTAGATAGAAGAATATAAGACTACAAAAGATAGACACCTGGCAGATACTTTTGCATAAACAATCTTGCAACCTACAATTTTAGCACAGTGTCTTCTCATTATTGAATCTCTCTTCATGTTGTGTGACACTTATATATGCTCTCTAATACATTTGTATTCATTTTTCATGTGTTTTCTCTCGGCACACCTGAGCCCTAGATCACTAACATAGGGTTACCCATTATGTTCTAAAGTAGGTTTCTATTTCAGAAATTCAAATAAACATCACTCAGAGTGAGTCCAACCTATTATAGCCAGTTACCATTTTCAGACCTTGGTTTGTTGAAATAGTAGCTAGCTTGGATACCTATTATAGACATTTGGTATATAATGCTCCAAGATGAAGTCATTTGGAGACACGACATAATTCATATTTCTTCTATCTATTCTGCTAGCAACGATTCTCTCTAATGCGAACTTGTGCAAGGCGATTATACAAGGTTGAAGATAACAAAGTTGTCAAAGTATCTTGTGCAAATCAGATAAAGAATTCTACTACTCCACTTTAACATCTACTGCTAAAGGGCTACATTCAACACTGATTTCTTGAACTAAAATCTGAGATAAGTCTTGTAAACTATCTACATTTGAGATAATACATAACACATTTAAACGTTGGGTTTTTCACCTCTAGGAGGGAGGTTTTCCCAAGGTATTGGTGTCTCGTGTCTTGTGTTTTATTATTGTTATTGTTCTTGTGTCATGTGTTTTATTTTTATTACTATTTATTCATAGTCTGATTATAATCAAATTGGTTACATTAACATCTGATTGCTTAAAATTAACATTATAATCAATTGGTAAGTCATTGTCCTCCTTATCTCATTTAGTCCATGGTATTCTTCTAGTTAGCAACACTAAAGAGGAGATAATGGCATTAAGGGATTGAGACAAGCATCCCCTACAACAGAGTAAGTAGTGTTGGCATTGTGTTGTCATTGATGTCAACCGGTATGGGATGACCACCGATAGAAGAGATGTATGTGCAAAACTAATATGGAGGAGTACAGGAACTGATATATTGGATATCACCTTGTGTTGCAGAACACTAGAAATGGAAAGAAATATGACCTCAGGTATCATCAGTACACAATTTAAAGCTTGACTTGTGTGATGAGATAGAGGTGTTTGAGCGGTTGTTTGTGATGAAGACGCAGAATGTTACCTGAATCACATCAACACCAAAGGAAAAGAATGAACAGGTCTGTAAGGTTGCAGAACAACATGACTCCCACCGGATGAAGATGCAGTCATCATGAGAAGCAATGATTGACAGTGAATGTGCTCACATCAGTTCACATGTGCCTGTTTGAAGAGATCCTGCACAAACAGGGAAGTCACATGAGTACACTGCATGATGTAGAATACAAGGTGCCACTCCACTGGTAATTGGAGCTTATATCCTATTATGCATTCAGTGCATTATAGTTTGGTGAGATAAGGGTGAAGAGGTAAAGGTAAGTACTTGAAGGATCACACGAGATCTATCAGTGAATTGAGGGAATGCCTTAAGTACATGAGATCAGGGTTATGCATTGGACCGACATAGAGGCATGTTGGGATGCCAGTACAGGGGAAGTGTGAAGTGTTTGTCACCTTGACAAACTGGCAGAGGAATGAAAAAAAATTATCAAGGAGAAGGCAAGGCTGAGTAGATGCAAATAAAGGAATGTGGCCTGACTGAAGATGGTGTCCGATGAAAGGTGATGATAGAATGTCATCAAGAAGGTTTACTAGTATATGTCCATCGATAATATGAGCAAAGGTGCAGATGCAGATGTCTTCCTACCTTGTGCGATCGACATACTCAAGAAATACGTGTCTGATGACCAGTCAAGGTATTCCACCAACAGTTCAGGAGAGTGTAAACATGATGAGTAAATCGGTAGAGTGTGAAAGAGTGACAGAGTAGATAAACCGACAAAAAGGAGGAACCAGTAGAAAGTTTGGTTGGTGATCCTATGAGGACTGACATGAAGATTAAAGGTGGTAGAGCTAGTCAACTTGAATGCCACATGGAGTCAACATGGAAAACTTGCATTTGGATAAGGATGTAATGTACATCGACAAGGTAGTTGCAGGGTTGGTCGACATTAATGGAGGGTCCCATAAATCATGGGATATGTTGCAGATTTTTATGGCTCAAGGTCAGGAGGACAACTATGAACCAACTAAGAGCAATTGAGAAGATAGAGGTGGATGAAGGAAATAGAAAAACCAAATCCTGGTGTTTGAAAAAGAGACCAGCTGATAGGGTAGAAAGAAGATCGCCAAAGATGGAAGGTGTGATCTAGGAGGTGCATAAATGGCAGATTTTTGCAGACTAGTAGTTTGGAAGATCAGATTGGACAAGATCTTATTAGATTTGGTTTGCCTCGAGGATGGTGAAGAAACCCTAACCTCCTAGAATTTGAATGAGCTTTCGGCAGGAAAACCAATCTATAAATATGAAGGAAAAAAGACATTGAGGTGCTACTACAAAATAGAAGGATATTGTGTTACTGCGAAGTGTGATACTTCTACAAGTAAGATAAAATAAGCTAAGTGTTCAATGAGCATCTGACAAGTGAGTGCGAGTGAGGGTGAACCTGGTTGAAACATTCAACCAGTAGGAGAATCAGAACCGATAGTGGTTATACTGGCAATGCAAGAGGGAAGAGAGCTACAGAGAAGGTCGACAGTGGATCGGTAGAGTTGAGCACTCATAAAGTGTAGAGCAGTGAGGAGGAGATCCTACAGAGAAAGAGAATTGAAGAGGTGTACTAGTAGGACTTACCGACAAAGAAGCAACAAGTGTGAGCAGCAAGAGAAGTGAGTTAGTATTATAGAGAATGTATTTGGAATGGTTGCAAGATACACTTGTAATAGAGTAACTACTTTTGTATTTGATGCTTTCATTGTGAACACTGAGTTGTAGCTTGGTGTAGGGGTTGTAGTTCCTTTGGGTTGTATCCCATAAATTAGGTAGGGGTTGTAGCTCCTTTGGGTTGTAGCCCATAAATCAGGTAGGGGTTGTAGCTCATTGGGTTGGTGCCCTAAAATTTGTAACAGAGGTTTGGTTGTGAGGCTAGATTGGAGTAGTAGACTCCAACATCATTTCTCTACAAGTTTTTTCCCATCTTGGATTTTCCTCATACATGCTAGTGTTATGAGATGTCTCCTTGTTTGTTATTGCATTTGTTTTGGTTTCCCCACTAACCGGTAACTCTGCATCGAGTTAGATCCATTAACCGATATGCTCACATAAGATAGCTAAAGAGAAAAATATTTTAGAACCACTGATTCACCCCCTCCCCCTCTGAGTGTTTCATTGTGTCTAACAATTGGTATCAGAGCATAGGTTCCCAATTAGATGATCTTTCTCTAGCTTGGGTAGATTCGGGCGTAAGGAAACAATGATTTTTTCAATGTTAGTATATGCTCCTATATTTGATGGTTCAAACTTTCCTATCTAAAGTTATCAAATGGAAGTCTTCCTATCCTCTTTAGGGTTTGATGTATGGATGTCAGTAGTTGAAGGTCTCCCTAGAAAGGTCAGTCTTCCTACCAGATCTGTTGAAGAGGGAAGAAACCAATGCAATGAAGAACCTATGAAAGCTATATTGAATGGACTCACCAATGATGTCTCCTCACAAGTGGACAAATACACTTTAGCAAAGAGCCTATGGGAAAGATTGAAGAGGCTCTATATAAATGAGCCCACTACTATAGAATCAAGATGCGAAGGGAATGTGAAAAACACATATCATGTTTGTAAGGATGATGAAGATACAATTGTTTGCAATAGCAACATTGATAAAGAAGGAAACCACCTCTTCATGGCTCAAGATCTGAAAGTGGATGGGCAAACAGTTACCCCTAACAAGATGTGTTTGGAAGTGATGAGGAAGGGGAAGAAGAAGAAGATGCTATTCAAGAAAGGGGGAACTTGAGAAATGAATACAAGCTATTCAAGAATGTTGCTATTGTTGATCAAAACTAGCTAACAAAATGCCTTGAAGAATCTAAGAAATGCATCTCAGAGTTGAAGACTCGGGCAGAAGACACCAAGGGATGCCAATGTGAAGATCTAGCATCTAGGATAGAAGTTAAAAGTGAAGAATATCAATAGCTACTTGGAGAAATGGAGTTTCTTTGAAATAACCTTGAAAAGTGTCAAGAGGAGCTTAAGGTAAGAGTCTGGTTTGATGGTAGAAGTGATGCCTTGGACAAGATGTTGAAGAAGTAGAAGCATGCCAAGGAAATTGAAGGGCTAGGTAGTGGTGCCGATGAATGCTCCACCAACAAGAATGTCCCCCACAATGACATTTTGTTTGTCTCCTCAAATGGAGAAAACATAGGCCAAACCTTCGCAGTGAGAAATGCTCCCTAGAAGAAGGTTGAACTAGATAAAACTGGTGAGAACTTGTGGAAAAGAAAGAAGACCAGTGTTGCAAGAAGAAGGAACACTAAAGATCCCAAAGGAAAGGGGAAGATGGGAGTAGAAAGCTTCACTAGAAGAAAGAAGATGAGGAAGCAGCAAAGAAGACCTCCTACCACCAGAGGACTGAAAAATGCTATCACCCATAGGGGAAAGAAAATGTGGGAGAGGAGACTAGATGGAAGAGCTGCACAAAATGGACAACCAAGGATCCATTCTCAAAGAGGAAGAAATGGAGATGCAAAACCGGTAAGATCTCCTCATGCATGGAAAATAAATTTGTAATTCATATGCCATCATTTACCGGTTACTATTTTGCATGCAATGCCTATGGCCATAGGGTAGAAGAATGTAGAAAGAGATCTAGAAGGAATAATCTAGGATCTCATAGACAACATGCATATGAGAAAGATGTATCCAGGAATAGATACATGCATGTCCCCTCTCCTGGTTATGCAAATGTTATTTGTCATAGCTGCAATGGATCTGGCCATAGAGATTTTGAATGTAGGAAAAGGATCATGCAGTCATATGGAGGCCGACAAAATGGCTATGCTTTGCAAAAAAGTGAAAACCGAGCATATGAAAGGCAGAGACCTACATGGAACCAAAGGATAAATATCCTTGCAAGAGAAATAGGTCCACCAATTTTGACTACCAGTCACAACAACATGACCAGAAGAAGATGGTCAAACCGGTATGCTAAGAGATTTCCCAATCATGATGTGGGAATGGATGTTGTGTGCTACTTTAGCACTACTTTTGGTCATGATGGAGGATCAAAAAATAGAAAGACCTATCAATAGAAGAAGGAAAGACCTACTCCCCAAACTAAAAAAGGGAAGATGAATGAGACTAGATAGGTATGGAGGAAGAGGATCATGGCCCAGCATTGTGCACCTTTTACATAGGTGATATCGCCTAAATCCTAAAGGAGATGTAGGATCTTAGGGGGAGTAGCACATTGAATTTATTATTCACCAACCCCCTCAATGAAGAAGGTAACATGGAAGAACATATTGTTTCCATTGAAAAGGAAGAAAGTAATAAGTGTGTGTAGAAGCTAGATTAACTACACACCTACTGATCCGTGTTGGATCACCACTACATGCTTCAATGAGTAAAGATTAATAATTAGTTTTAGGTGTTAACCGATTTGTGCAAGATGTTACTGACTTGTATACTTATAGGTACTTGCAGGTTATGTAAGACAATGAAGTTGGAAACCATTGCATTAGCCTCAGTAGAATGGAGTGAAGTTATGTCTCAGGTGGTGTTGATGAAGACTTGAAGGACATATGTTGGTCCCAGTTGTTGATCATGCAGGGTTGCATGCTTTTTGGGCTAACAGGTTTGTCTCTTGGCATGATGATGTCATTGTATAGCATTGGGAAAATTCAAGATCATGTCATAGGTTGTGGTGAAATAATGGAGTTGAAAGATCATCAGATGATCTCATATGCACAACTAAACCGGTATATGGAGGAGATTGGAATCCTGGTAGTGTACTTGACTGGAGATAAGAACCTGAGGTGTATGACTCAGGGGGAGTTCAAGTGCTCATGATGCAGAGCTGGCTTGCTTGAACTTGTAAGAATACTAACTACCCAAAATGCAGGAGATGGAAATTGCAGAGGTATTGTAGGCTAACCAATAGGTGAGCAATATTCACTGACACATCAACAACTAGTATCATTCTTTCTATAAATTAAGTTCAAATGGCTTCAGACCTGCATACTCAATTGGTGTCAATTGATGGTTAAGACCCCCATCTCAAGTGATATGACTTGAGAAGATGTAACAATCGGTGACAAGATAACAAGTGGTATCATAGGATATGTTACATTCAATAAAGATAAAGGGGAAGAAAGAATTTTGTCAGTAACTAGTAAATACAAGGAGGATTGATATCTTGCCAGTTCCCTTTGTCATTGTGTCAAAGGGGGAGAAGGATTATGTAGTATACCACATACTATATGTGTGAGAATCCATTGGATCATACAAAGGAGGAGAAGGATTATGTAGTATGTTGGATACTACAAGAGTTGACATCAATGCCAAAGGGGGAGATTGTTGTCATTGATGTCAACCGGTATGGGATGACCACCGGTAGAATAGATGTATGTGCAAAACTAATATGGAGGACTACAGGATGTGATATCTTGGATATCACCTTGTGTTGTAGAACACCAAAAATGGAAAGAAAGATGACCTTAGGTGTCATCAGTACGCAAGTTAGTGCCTGACTTGTGTGATGAGATAGAGAGGTGTTTGAGCGGTTGTTTGTGATGAAGAGGAAGAATGTTACCTGAATCACATCAACACTGAAGGAAAAGAATGAAAAGGTCTGTAAGGTTGCAGAAAAACATGACTCCCACTGGATGAAGATGAAGTCAACATGAGAAGCAATGATTGACAGTGAATGTGCTCACATCAGTTCACATGTGCCTGTTTGAAGAGATGTTGCACAAACAGGGAAGTCACATGAGTAAATTGCATGATGTAGAATACAAGGTGCCACTCCACCGATAAGTGGAGCTTATGTCCTATTATGCATTGAGTGCATTATAGTAAATGGCAAGATAAGGGTGAAGAGGTAAAGGAAAGTACTTGAAGGATCACACTAGATCTACTAGTGAACTGAGGGAATTCCTTAAGTACATGAGATCAGGGGTTATGCATTGGACTGACACAGAAGGCATGTTGGGGTGCCAGTACAGGGGAAGTGTGAAGTGTTTGTCACCTTGACAAACTGGTAGAGGAATTAATAGAATTGATCAAGGAGAAGGCGAGGATGAGTAGATGCAAATAAAGGAATGTGACCTGACTGAAGATGGTGTCCGGTGAAGGATGATGACAGAATGTCATCAAGAAGTTTTACCGGTATATAAGTCCATTGGTAATATGAGCAAAGGTGCAGATGCAAATGTCTTCCTACCTTGTGGGATTGACATACTCAAGAAAGACATGTCTGATGACTGGTCAAGGTATTCCACCAACAGTTCAGTAGAGTGCAAACATGATGAGTAAACCGGTACAATGTGAAAGACAGACAAAGTTGATAAACTGACAGAAAGGAGGAACTGGTAAAAAGTTTGGTCGGTGATCCTATGAGGACCGACATGAAGAGTCAAGGTGGCAGAGCTGGTCGACTTGGATGCCACTTGGAGTCAATGTGGCAAACCTACATTTGGATAAGGATGGAATGTACATCGATAGGGTAGTTGCAGGGTTGGTCGACATTAATGGAGGATCCCAAAAATCCTGGATATGTTGCAAAGTTTAGTGGCTCGAGGTTAGGAGGACAACTATGAACCAACAACAAAACCAAATCTCGGTGTTTGACCAAGAGACTAGTCGATAAGGTAAAAAGTAGATCGCCAAAGATGGAAGGCGTGATCTAAGAGGCGCATAAATGGCAAATTTTTGCAGACTAGCAGTCTGGAAGATTAGATGGGACAAGATCTTATTAGATTTGGTTTTCCTCAAGGATGGTGAAGAAACCCTAACCTCCTAGAATTTGAATGAGCTTTCGGTGGGAAAACCAATCTATAAATATGAAGGCAAAAAGATATTGAGGTGCTGTTACAGAATAGAAGGATATTGTGTTAGTGTGAAGTGTGATACTTTTGCAATTAAGAGAAAATAAGCTAAGTGCTCAATGAGCATCTGACAAGTGAGTGTGAGTGAGGGTGAACCTGGTTCAAACATTTAGCCGGTAGGAGAAGCAAAACCGGTAGTGAATATACCGGCATAGGAAGAGGGAAGAGAGATGCGTAGAAGGTAGATAGTGGATTGGTAGAGTTGAGCATTGATAAAGTGCGGAGCAGTGAGGAGGAGATCCCATAGAGAAGAAGAATTGAAGAGGTGTAATGGTAGGACTTATCGGCAGAGAAGCGGGAAGTGTGAGTAGCAAGAGAAGTGATTCAGTGTTGCAGAGAAGGTATCTCATCAGCAAGGTAAGGTATTTGGAATGGTTGCAAGATTCACTTGTAACAGAGTAACCACTTTTGTATTTGATGTTTTCATTGTGAACACTGGGTTGTAGCTCGGTGCATGGGTTGTAGCTCCTTTGGATTGTAGCCCATAAATGAGGCAGGGGTTGTAGCCCATATATTAGGCAGAGGTTGTAGCTCCTTGGGTTGGTGCCCTAAACTTTATAATAAAGGTTTGATTGTGAGGCTAGATTAGAGCAGTAGACTCCAGCAGCATTGCTCACCGAGGTTTTTTCCATCTTGGGTTTTCCTCGTACATGTTAGTGTTATGAGATGTCTCCTTGTGTGTGATTGCAATTGTTTTGGTTTCCCCAATCCATTAACTGGTATGCTCACATAGGATAGCTAAAGGGAAAAATATTTGAGAACCACTGATTCACCCCCTCCCCCTCTCAGTGGTGCATTGTGTCTAACAAGCAGGTAAATCATGTAAAGCAAAGTTTGAAGTGTTAAAAGAGTTCAAATGCAGCAATGACAACTCTAGTTCAAGATGGCTTCAAAAACTCTAATAAAAAACTCCAGTACTTCTGTATTCAAATCTTGGACATCTTCCCTCTGAATCAACCTACCTTTCTATTGGGTTTTTGTCCATTAACTATTAAGGACAAGCCTATTCTTTTCACATATTTCCGCAGATACAACACAACTTAAATGTATCCCTAGTCGATGCAAAGCAACCTTTGCTCCACCAATACCAGAAATAGAGAAAGAACTTTAATTCCATTAGGATAAAATGCTTTCAAGACAAATAAATGGTATGCAACTATATCTATTCGGAATGTATTACCCAAATAGTGCAATCAATCAGTCGCACCAGAAGTTCCATGAGTGTGATCTTTTTCAAATCCTAATATAATTTCTATCTTGTCAACCTCTAGAGGAGCCACCTGACCTAGCCCCACCCAAACCAAGTTCCATTCTTCGCACTTTTCAAGAATGTATTTATGTTCACTATCTTGCAGTTTCCCTTGTGAATTTGCAATTATAGTACAGAGTTCTTCACGAAGGACACTACCACATCGTCGAGAGTCTATGCAATTCAATTTTTTTCTTTGATCCCATGGAGGCCAATAGTCCTTTGTCTGAGGAAGTGCTTCCTGAATAGTCATGGGGGGGAGAGGTAATTCTTGAAATTGCCCTTCTATTGGGAGATTGTGTATATAACCTCTTGGCATTATAGAAGCTGAAAAGTACTTCGAGTCCACCAACTTTGGTTCCATGCACTATAGAAATTTTTGGATATTGTCTTCCAAATATCCTTCGGTGCAAAAGCATCATTCTCATAATATAAAAAAGGTGGCCCTTGCATGAACACGTTGATTTCCTCCAAGCGTGGCCCAATAGGTTTCCCAGAAACTCCAAAACTTGTTAGTCCCTCTAGACATAAATTAGAGACATCACATCACACACTCTAGACATTGTTTGTTTGTATTGCATACTCTCTATGTATTTATCACCCTTTCATGCTTTCCTCTGCTTTTCTCCAATTGCTCTCTTCTGGGCAGCTGATGAGCTTGTTTCCATGTCATTCAAGATAATGCCTACTTGCTTTCTTTTACGAAATTTACTTGCACATGACTCTTCAGCTTGTATCTTTTGCTTCTGCACAGATATAAATTATAGTTCAGGCTTAGATGATTAAATAAAATAAGCATCTGTAAAGAAAAGATTTAGTCATTTGATGTTACATATTATCTAACGGAAAGATCCTAGATCCAATTCTTGGAGAAAGGAAACATCATTGATAATATTTTTTTCAAAGAAGACTAAATTAAATAAATTAAAAATGTTTTATGTAATTTTTAAAAGTAGAAATCATTCAATGCTTTCATGCACTAACGGCCAAGTCGTCAGACCCACAGCATTTGATCCCGTCGGAATTTCGACGATAACTAAAGAAACATCCGACAAGGATGTTGTTTGTCCGACGTCACTTCCTTTTCAGATGGTCGTCGATGCATGGTAGTGGGGGAGCATTGGAATTTCGACCGTAATCCGATGACATTTTTGGTCGGAGGAGCAAACATAGCAGCCATTGGAAGAGTTCATGGTGTCGTTAGAATTCCAATGCTCAATGGCATCGTCGGGAAGCCCGACAACGAGTTTTCGACGACTACATTTGTCGGCAATCTAACGATGGGTGGTAAGAAATTAGCCCCGAATGTACTAGGGCATGCATTAAGGAAGATGAAAGTCACTGTCAAAGTATCGATGAACTGTTTCCATTATTTTCTCAAAAAACAACAAAAGTGGAGACATCATCAAGTGGAATTTGGCTAATATACTTTTCTCTCTAGCCTTTATTCTATGTGATGTTGAGACTTGCTGATTATCTACTTTCTCATGCTTTAATGAGCCTTTGTAACTGTTGTGCAATAACAACCCTGTAGTATTCTAACCCTCATACTCTTATGAGTCTCTGTTTGCAAGGACTTGCTTATGATGTAATTCTTGGTTGTGGATTGTTGTCCACTTCAGCTCTATCAACATTATATATTTTGTTGTAACTACTTATTGTAATATTAGCTTTATCCAATAATTTTTTTTTCCTTCAAATCCAATTTTCAAACTTGATGACTCCATCTTATCCGCAAGCCCTACCCACTTCTAATATTTATTTATTTATTTATATTTTTTCAAAACCTCCCTCCCATTTGATACTAGTTCCTTATTATTCCCAATATTTGATCCCTAAAAGCTTATTAACTACAATACCTTAAGAGGGATGATTTATCCCCGTCATATCAATCAATGCTATGAGGCATGGATTTTCTCCACCCTTAATTTTTCCTTCCATTTTTTTTTTGTTGATGATGGAATGGTGTGCCCTTTTTTCTAACTAATGTGAAATCAAAATTGGTGTATCGTCAAATCATCACTGTAGACATTTGTAATACTTCCTCAGTGATCAAAAGAAAGGAAGAAGCGGGAGGTATGATAGCATTAGTATCACTCAAAACTACTATTATGCATACAAGCAACACGAAAGTTGTAAAATAACTCAAAAATGATGGTTGTCCAAGTCAAAATTTCAAGCAGCAGAGGGCTCAAAATGTTCTCCACCATGCAAGACTTTAGAAGAGCCAAAATTTCTTTAGCTTTTATAACGAGTTTAGAAGAGCCATGATTCCACATTTTTCTCTCTTTGTTCTCAAATGGTTAGATTTGAGTGGATGTGTTTTCCATGCAAGTATATGAGTTTGAAATTTAATGGCCTCCTGGAAGTCACATTTCTCTTTCCTAGGTATTTTCCTTGTATTTTCTCCACCATGCAATACTAAACTATATTCGCGCACCAAAATCTCTTTGGGGAATTTCATATTTTTCTCCCTTTCCTCTCAATGGTTATCACTATTTTGCAAGCTCTGATTGCTGACATGAAATTTGAGTGGACGCGTCTGCCGTATAATTATGTCATGGTAGAATTTAATGGCCTCTCCACCATAGAATTTCTCTTGGATTTCTAGGAGGATCGTGATGTACGAGATTAGGGTAAAAGTCTATAGAGAATATGTCAGCCACTTTGTATACGAAATGCAGGCGAAACACTTCGAATCTAATAAAACTTACCCAGGTTTCTTTGAGTCCAAAAAAAATACTAAATAGATTCTCATTACATCACTTACCAAATATATCTTATCATATGTCCTCTTACCTACTAAGACATAAATGGTAGTCCATACTATTTTATTTATTTTTAAATATTATCTATATTTAATATCAAAAATCAATCTAGTTCATTTTTTAAAGTTGTATTCAAATTTAAATTAACTTTTCAAATTTAAACTTGAAAGTTGTTTCTTTAAAGATTTTCATTTTGAGAGGTTTCTTTTTACACTTTGTTTTTTTTCTATTAAATATAAAGGAGTTCAAATAGACAAATACATGTCAAAGCTCACAAGAACTGAGCATGTGCACAGTTAGATAATGACTCAAATACAACCCACCATGAGCAAGATAATCAAAAGAGACCAAAAATTACATCATTGATATCCAAAATATTCTTGTAAAAGGGATAGAAGAAGAGAGCAACTACTAGTCAACTAAAAACAATGTCACCCTCGGGATGATAGTTAGCTCCTACAGGCGAGATCCAAGTAGTCCAACCTCAATCGCCCTCCATCAAGACTTTCACCATGCCATCCAGGATCTGCTCCTTGTGGGGGTGAGAAATCATCCCCCAAATCTGCTCCTCCTCTCTGTAGATCAAATCCTCCCCAGCCTACCGTGCCTCAAGAGGTGCATGAACTTTATCAGTGCCTTCTCAAGCGGGGTCTTCTGGTGGTCACCCCGCTCCCATGTAAACCCATGAGACATCTCTCTGATGTGAACAAGAATGGTGCCATCATCCAGCCATTTATCAAACTTACTTTCATCCAACTTTATAACCATTGAAATCTACAAAGAGATAAGATGTAAAATGAGCCTCCTCAGAGACTCAGTAAGATTCCTACTCCTACCATTATAAATTTCATCATTTTGAAACTTCCAGATCAACCATAAGATTTACAAAGAAAAATAAGACCAAAAGTAGTTAAAAGATTTCTTACAGCCCTTAATGAAGCCTAAGACAACATTAATGTGTGCTACATTAATCTTCTCAAAATTAAAACCAAAAAGGCTCCAAACTTCTTTGGCAAATAGACAGTCAAAGAAAACATGTTGGACAGATTGAAGGAGGTGAAAAGTTTGACAAAGGGTGACATTTCCATTGGGGTCTTTAAAGGGAAGTCTATTTAATAGCAATTTGTAGGCAAAAAACTTCTTCTTAGGTTCAGAAGGCCCATACCACCTCTTATTAAGAGATTTGCCCCACTATACCTTACTCCATTCCAAATTCCATACAAAATTAAGATGGTCAACAATAGAAGAGGAGTCCATCAGGGTATTATACATAGTTTTAGACTTGATGCCAGGAAGGGGGGCATTATCTAGCCAACCAAAGGCAGAGGGGCATGAGGGGGTCAAGGGGGAGTGAGCATCTTTCAAAAGAGTATAAGTTCTAAATTGAGAGGGAGGCACATTAAACCTACAAGATAGAGCATCCCAAAAAATCAAGGAACCATTATGGAACACATCAGCAAAGGTTCTTATACCACTATTGTGCCATTTTAAAGCAAAGTGGCCTTGATTCATGGCAAGAGGCTTATTCCTATGGAACAAATTCCATCAAATGGATCTATTGCCACCAATGCAATTATAATCTTTAAAACACTCATTATTTCTAATGAAATGAGTCACCATTTCCCAAGCCTTCCATAAAGACTTGAAGATCTCAGAGCCACTGGGGGAGACTTCAAACTTACCTCCGATTAGATCACAAAAGGGTAGACCCTTCCATTTCATGGCCCTCTTCATGGTTGACACCAAGATGTGTTGCCTTAATAAAAATTTCCATGGTTCATTTCCAGAAACTACCCTACAAATCCATTTGGAGGCCAAGGTAATCCCTTGAGTTCTAAGATCTTTCAGCCCCAACCCTCCAATCTCTTTGTTCAAAACACACCATCCCCATCTAACAACATGCTATTTCCAATTGCCCTTTCCATCAAATCACAAAAAATTTCTAATTTGCTTCTGAATATGATTAAATTTATAATTGCAGAAAAGCCATGCAGAGGAGAAGTATATATTTAATGAGGAGAGTATCTTCTAGAAAACTTGGTACTTGCTAGCCAATGAGAGAAAGTTCCTATTCCATTTAGATAGTTTCTTATCAGTCTTATTTCTGATCCACTCCTACATTTCTTTTAAATTAGGGGATACAGAAAATGGGATACCCATGTACCTCACTATTTGATTGGGGTCTCCCCATTCTATTGAGAATCGAGACAACCATGTTGGGGGGGAGTGAGTCAAACCAAGCAAACAAGATTTATGTAGGGCCACCTTACTACCAGAGGCTTTGTAGAAAATATTGATGTTTTCCAACAGAGAAGACAAGTTATTTTCTTCTAGGGATATCAAAATTGCAGTGTCATCAGCAAATTGTACATTGGTCAACTCTTTTTTATTGGGAAGACTTATTCCTTTGACCTTGGGTGTGAGTTTATTATTCTTAACCAAATAATGCATAGCATCAATGGCAATAACATACAAAACAGGGGCAAGAGGGCACCCTTTCCTAATAGACCTAGAGAGTGAGAAGTTGACTGACCTCATACCATTCACCTCAATTTTTGCATTAGTATCACACAGTAGAGTCTGAACCAACCTGCAATATGAAGCATCTGTAGAATAAAATCCCATTCAATCCTATCATATGCCTTCTCAAAATCAATCAATAACATAGCACTATTTTGCCCTGAAGCATTGAAAAGAACATAGTTATACTGAGAAGGGGGTGAATCAGTATAACAACAATCTTTTACCAATTTAATCTTTTTCAACTTCAATCATAAGTATATAACTTATCTCATAAACATATTTATTGCATCCAAAAATTCATACATGCTCTAACTAATGTGAACACAATTAGAACACAAGATATATACGTGGAAATCCTTACAGGAGAAAACCACAGTAAATCAATGTTTTTATATGGATATCTTCTTTTACTATCTCCGTAGGCACCAACCTACTAGAGGCACCAACCCCTATGTTTATTTGTGAGCACCAACCCATTGGAAGCACCAACTCCCAAATTCTGTTTGTGAGCACCAACCCACTGGAAGCACCAACTCCCACTTCAGAATTTGTGATTTCCAACCCACTTCAGATAAATCTGAAATTCCATCTTGACAATGTTGCTAACTCAACAAATGATGGACCTACAATACTACTATAAATATTCAACATAAATCTTCTATAATGTCTTCCTCCAATCTGCTACAATTCAATTTCTTAACACTTAATCTTTCCTTCACCATATCTGCTTATAACACTTCTCTATACATATCTTCTTAATACAAATCTACAATTCAATTTCTTAACACTTAATCTTTCCTTCACCATATATGCTTATAACACTTCTCTATACATATTTTCTTAATACAAATCTGCATATATAAAACTTATATATCTGATCTACCTTTAATGAACTTCTATTCATTACATTCTTTACTTCATTGATATATTTTTTAATAATGAATTCCCTCCATAAATCTTCAGTTTGCTCCCTTCTCAAATCTACATATGGATGATGAGATATTTACACACAATGTTCCCTCAAATATTTTTCTCAAGATCTACTTCAGAATTCTTAATGATATATCCTTTAAACCCACTTATACAACATACTCTTAAAACCACATGTCTGAGAACTCTTTATTTTCTGATTTATATTCTCAGAAGTATTATTCAAACTCCTAAATTTTCTTCAGCATATATGTATCATACTTCACACAAATATTTCTTATTATAGACACTTCCTTATACCCCACAACTTCAACACTCTATCTAAAATGAATTATAATAGCAATATGTATATGCCATATTCCATCTCCAAAAGAAAGGAACACAACTATTCATTACACCTCCACATGAATAGTCACACATTCTCTTTGTTTAAATATTGATCGGTAAATATTAGTTACAACTGCCATTAAGTAAATAGATTTGTTAATTACAACTTTATTATTTAAAATCGATTCCCACATAAATCAATTCTTACTTAATTACATGATCACGGAAATAATAGCATCCCGAACTTTTTACAAAATAAGGCTTCGATTTCATTATTATCAATCTTATCGAAACTTATTCATAGTAATCTTTTTTTTCAATAACATTATTATCAATGACATGAGTAAGCTCTTTTAAATGAATATATGGTGTGCATCATTTAGTTATTTGAGCCCCTATAGCACTAGGAACACCAGAATATAGGGTCAACAATGAAAAAATGTGGATGCCCATAATACTGCAATATGCTTCTAGTGAAAACAAGATGAGTAGGTAAGGAAGAGGAGAATGTTTTATGCCCCATCAAGACTTCCCCGAAAACTTATGATGACTCTAAAGACCCCCAATTGGTTGTGGACACCCCTAGGTCTTCGCATGGTGACACTGGTGGGGTCAAGGACCCCCTCTTGACTTCCCACACTCCAGCCAGCAATGATGGGTATGATACCCCTACTGTCCGTGAAGGAGAACTCAATATGAGTATGGAAACCTCAAATTTTGCACTAGGCATGAATGAAAAAGGGGATGATTTCATTGAAGTGAAGTCTAAGAAAGCTAGGAAAAAGAGATCTCCTAGAACTGCTAGAGATGTAACTGGTAGGAAGGAATCCATTGGAGCAGACCAATTGTCTGAGTCCAGAAGAAAGAGAGGCATACCCAACTTAGTGGTTTCTTTTGATGCTAGCAATCTCAACAATAAGGAAGATTATCCTAAATGTTTCGATGGGTTCAAACCATCTATGGATTCCTCTGAATAAAATATTTTCATGATCTTAAACACTATATCTTAGAACACAAGGGGCTTGGAATCCCCAGATAGGAAATATATTGTAAAGAGGTTCCTAAATATGCATAGAAACATTGACTGCCTCATGCTCCAAGAACTGAAACCTGTTGGATTCTCCTTGGAAATTAGTTTGAAATGCATATGGAGAGAGGCTACTTGTTTCTATACTAATCACTCTAAGGGAAAAGGGTGTACTTCTATCCTACTTAGTCCCAAATGGTCTAATTTTGTAGTTAAATGGGGGCAATTCCCTTGTGCTAGGGCTATCTGGGTAATGCTCAAAGTTGAGGATAATATTTTTAGAATATGTTCAGTCTATGCTCCTAATGACTACAGAGAGAGAGAGTGGTTTTATGGAATTGGATTTCTCAATTGAAATATGTGATGTGGTTCATTGGGGGGGGGGATTTTAACATGATTGAGAGCGCTTGGGATAAAAGAGGTGGATCTAGGTTTGAATGGAAAGGCCTTGAAAGAATGAATTGGGATAGAATGATTAATAGACTGCTACTTGTTGATCCAATTGTTGGTCAGAAGGATGAACTAGGCTCCATCTAGTTCAGATGGTGTAATCATCAACAACATACTAAGAGAGTGTATTGCAGACTAGACAAATTTAACTATAATAAGGGATTTTTTGAGTTGTTGAAGGATGATAAAAGGGTTAAATATTCGGTCATACCATATACATTATCTCACCATCACCCTATTCACATCTCTTTGAATCTCTCTAAATGTGACCTTACTGTGCCACCTAAAGGTGACTCTTTCATTCTAAATACAAGGCTCCTAGAGGATGATGACCTCAGATGTGTAATGGGATTTATCAAGGTCTACAATAAGGTCTGTAATGCTTCACTCTCATGTTGTGAGAGATGGAATCTAAATATTAGGAGTTGGAAAAATTTGTGCCAAACTGGGGACAAGAAGAAGGCTAAGGATTATAGGAAATCTGAATTGTATTGGCAAGAGGTTCTATCCAAGGGAGAGTTTGAACTATAAGCTAATCCTAGGGATGAATAGCTTAGCCATAACCTGATCTATACTAAGGACAAACTAAGAAAGATCCAAAATGTCAAGGTAATGGGGTGTAAAACTAGGGCCAAACTCAAATGGCTTGATGCAGGGGATAATGGCTCTAAGTTCTTTTCCAAATGCTTAAAATGAAGGAGGCCAAAGATATGATATACAGTATATGGGAGGATGATAGAAGTATAACAGACCCTCAAGATATTCTTAACCATTTTGCCCAGTTTTACAAACCTCTCTTTATGTTTGAAACCTTGGGGGAAGATCAAGGTAAAGCTAGAGACATAATCAGAAATTTGGTCCCAAGGAAGTTGGGGGAAGAGGACTGTTTTCACATAGGGAAATCTATCTCCAAGGAAGAAATTGTACAAGCTATCTCCTTCTTGAGTAATGACAAGTCCTTGGGTCCTGATGGTTTCTCAATGGAGTTTTATAAGGCCAATGATGTCTGGATTGTTAATGATCTATTAGATTTATATTTGGAAGCCATTGGTAGAGGAACACTTGGTTGGAATATCAATCAGGGCCTCATCAAGCTTATTCCAAAAGAGGGGATAAAACACTTATTAGGAATTGGCGCCCAATTATTTGCCCCACCCAAACAGGATTTGTGAAGGGTAGGTACATATTAGAAAATCTTGTCACCTGTTGGGAATCATTGCATTGGGCTAATGCTTGATGGAAATATTGTCATTGATGTCAAAGATGCAAGAAGACAAATCAGTCATGTGAAAGGTGATGATTTATATGAATTGGATAACTGTGATTTATATGAAGAAGACATCCACATGAAATCATCAAGGATTAGAATTGAAGACATCTCCATGGTCAGAATTGAAGATGAACTCCATATACAAGATGTGGGTATGTAGTGATCATATGCAGCAATGACATATAATAGAGGACAAATAATAAAGAACTATGACAATAGCTACATGAAATGGCAGTGATCATGATTGGAAACTACACAGCAATTAGTTTGATTACCAATTTATCTGAATCAATGATTAAATCAGATTTAAAATAATCCAATGAAAATAGTTTGTATTAAGTGTACCAAATACAAACGCAGATATAGAAACATATCTGAAAACTATATTCTGCACATTGAACGATAATTCAAGATCACTAAATTGAAAACATATATGCAGAAATATAATAGGATTTGTAGGTGTCTCCTATTTTGTCCAGGTTAACAGTTTCTAGAGAAGGATTGATTTATTGAAAGCAAACATTAAGTATTGAGTCTTCAATAAATTGAATATCTGTCAATGAAAACCTGACTTTACATTACTCCATGTGTGGGGGCCATGGAGAGTACCAATATTAATTAGAGAGTCAAAGTAAGCCAAAAAGAAAAGGGGAGACTAGTCAGCAAGGATAATTGCCACATCATTCATAATAAGATTAAGCAGAGATAGACATCGATCAAAGAAGAATAATTCAAAATAAGAAACGTGGCACAAAAACAAGCATTATTAATAAAGGCAGTGACTTATGTGTAGAGATTGTGATCTGCATAGAGAATAACAAATAAAGTAGCAACACTTATTATTGATATAAGGAACGATGACATACAAAGGAAACAAACCACTTAATGATAATATATCTTATTACAAATATTTTTTAGTCTACATGATAAATAAAAATGTTATTGGTTCTTTAATCATTGAAATAACTAGAATAAAATAATATATAGAATATAAAGAGATTAAACTAAGTAAAGAAACACCACCCAAAAACAAGTCAAACCTGAAATAGTAAACAACAAACATACTCATCTTGTTTGCACTAGAAGCATATTGCAGTATTATGGGCATCCACATTTTTTCATTGTTGACCCTATATTGTGGTGTTCTTAGTGTTATAGGGGCTCAAATAACTAAATGATGCACAACATATATTCTTTTAAAAGAGTTTACTCATGTCATTTAACTTTTCATAACAAAAGGGTTACAATTCAAGTTCAATCACTAAGAATAATAGTATGCCCCTTGATTACACCATCCATGAAGATTTAAATACCTCAAAAGTGTGATTGGACTAGGTTTTACCTGAAAAGGCTTTGAACCCCTTTGAGCCCCTACTTACCTTAAATTAAACTTAGCATTATTTAAAAGTTGAATACATAATAGTTTCATCTATAATCTTAAGTGTCCATACATGTAAAAACTAAAGAAACCATATTTCTTGAACTCAAAATATATAATAAATATTAACATTATTTTACATGATATTATTGATATATAAAAAGAAAATTAACCAATAAAAAACCTAATTGATAATAACAATCCTATAATATAATGGTATAATAAAGCATTAATGCACTATTTAAGTTTAATTAGAGTCTTAATAAAAAATGAATATGAGTTTGTTATAGAAAAAAATACAATATTTAATCTTAAACATAAAATAAAGAGAGTGCCTCTGATTAAAACTCATAGTAGGAGTCCTTCACTAAAAGAAACTATTTATGAAACTAAAAAAATAAAGAGGAAATGGAGTTTTTAATCCCTAATGGAAGATGTAAAGATTTTATGTCAACAACTCAAATTAATTAGTGTGCATTTCACTCTCGAGTTAGAAGGAATTGAATAGTAATATCTCTTCTAGATCCTAAACCTATGAAGATAATCAAATAGTCTATCACAAAAATTTCCTTAAAAAGCATATTTATTTTACAATAGATTTTCAATGTTGAAATTATGCTAAGCAACCATTGTTAAATCAAATTATGCAAATTGTTTCACTTTAAATAATTAATTAATAATTTCTCAAAAAAATGAATTAACATGATTAATAAGATGAAGTTGGAATTAGAGGGTACATTATCTATATAACTGATGAGGAAAAAAATATCATCATATGTAATGCCACACTTTGCATTTATGTTGTTCTCTACATGTGTGTTTACATTGTTGTGATCTCTTTTTATGTGTTGTTGCAATTTATTACATATTCTCATTTATATTGGAGAACCTATTTGAACTAAGGCAATTAAATAGTATATTACTATACTTCTATGAACCATCTCAATTATAATCAAAAGTATTTATGCTAAGTTCTCTCCTTCCTTCGTATAAGCCCTTACTCATCATGGTTTCATGGCTCTACGATTTTTATATTGGGAATATGCCTAGTATTTTTATTTTGTCACTAAGGATTAAATATCTTATTATCTTTTATATGCTTGATATTTTAGATTCCACATAGGGTTGTGTATGCTTATTGTAGCACTCTACAATAAGCCACTAATGGACACACCACCATTTTTTTTCTCATGGTATGGAAACATTCTTAATTACTAAGTGCATCAATAGACCATGCATGCTTACATGATGTATCCTTTAGAGTTATTTTCTATATTTACATGACTACATGCTGAGATTCTTATAATTTACTTTCCTTTCCTGTACTATTTTCCTCTTCTAATAATTATTTTATCATTTTTATACAATTAATTTCTAGGGGATGTATATACCATGTCACTAATGTTAATTTTATTTAGATATGGAAATGATTGCATATTATTATTGAGATTCATTCTTATGAAAATGCATATAAGTTGCATACATATGTTGTAGTACTTTTATTAACACCATAGAATATCACTAGAGGGTATTAGAATTTACTTTACATGCATGCTTTTAATTTACACATGCATGGACATACATGTTCACTCTAAGATCCAAATAACCCTTAAAGTTGGGACAAAATTGTAATGATAAAATGTGTATATGTATGCTAGATCACCCATTTGGTTTTGTACCTATTTTAAGAAAGTCTTTTAATAGATAAACATTGATAAATGACAATTTTTCATAAAGATAGATCCCTCAACCCATAGTATTAGTCTATCATATAGCACATATTTGTATACACCCAACACTTACCCCTTTTCCTATTTTCACATAAGTTGAAAGAGAAAACCTATATTATCTTTTCGTGTAAATTATTATTTTCCAATAGGTTTGACTAAACCTAGTTGAGCTAAATAAGTGTTCAACCCAACCCTAACATGGAATGGATATGGTGGTCTTGCATTTAAAGGAAATGAATTAATACAAGTCATTGAACTATAAAGATAAATAATTCACATCTACACACTTCAATTATTGCTAGAGAAGGAACTTAGTATTGTATCTAGCCTTCCTACAAGTATTTACATGAGCGAAGACTAGTTTTTTTAATATATTTTTTAATTTTAATAGTTTGATCAAATCATAATTCCCTAACAACTACATTATATGACAACCCAAGAATGGTACTAATTAATAGTATCAATTTCCAAAATTTTAGAAAAGGTGGCATACAATATGGAGTGTTAATTAAAGTTGTAACACAAAGTTTCACAAATTATCAAGACAAATTTGAAGAACAAGTTTGCGGTCATGAATTAGTACTAGGAAAGTGAATTTTTCTTTGGATTCAACATAGATATAGTGGATAATTTTAAGTGGTTGCATTGATAGAGAGACATTTTTTTTTAGTTTCATGATAACAAGAGTATAAAATCCTATCTCTTTTAATACTAAATTATATCTAGATAAATAAATAAAATTTCTTTTTGCATTTTCATACATGTCATTGATTTAATATTTTCAACTCTAAACACTCTAAACCCTTAATTAATTAGTATAGGTTAACTACTCTTATGTGCTTGAAATATTAGATTGATTAACTTAAATTTTAAGTTTCTTCTTCCAATTAAAAAATTAAATAAAAAATCCTTTGGTTTATTTGAAGTCAATCTAATAAAATTTAAACACATAAGAATAGTTAATCTAGACTAATTAATTAAGGTTTTAGAGAGTTAAGAATTGGAAATGTTAAACTATTGAAATGTATGAAATAAATAAAAAATAAATATTATTTTATTTATTTGAGATAAATTTCAAATGATATATTTTTATTGGAAACATGAATTTATATTCATAAAAAATAAAATACAAAGGACATGTCTTTCAAAATATCTTGAAAGAGCAATGAAATTGACTACAACTAAACATGAAATTTACAACAAGGAGCATAACAACTAGAAAAAATTAAGTAAAACCATATAAGTGTAGATTTCATATTACAATAATAATGAAATCATTTCTCTCCAAGGTATCAAGTACATGCTCCTTAGAAATGAGATTCGTAGTTGTGAGAAGATAATTATAGTGATCCTTAGCACAACTTTTAACTAGGACTGAAATTGATAAAATTGAGTCTTGAGCTCAAGGTTCTAGCTGTTTTTCTTTTACAAGGATTTAGAAAAAGAGGATCTTGTTGTACAAAAATACAAGTAAATAAACCATGCATAATATCCTGTGCATGAGGGATGGCATTAGAAAAAATAGCTTTGCATCTTAGAAGCTAAATATATAGTAGAATACATTGTAAGAAGATTTGATAACAAATTATAAGAGTAGTGTAGTCCTAACAAAGCTAATCTCCAATTTAGTTTCCTATTAAATATAGTAGGTAAACAAGTTTGGATTTTTTGCCAAATTTGTTGAGCATGTTTACAAAACTAAAAGGAATGATTAATTGTCTCCAACTTATGGCAAAACAAACATTTGTTGGAGTGGGTAGGGAGAAAGGATAGATGTTCTCCCATGAAAACTTTATAATGTATGATTTTCCACACAAAAAATTGTGCTTTAGCTTCAAATTTGGATTTTCAAATAGTAAGGCTCAAGCTGAACCACTTAGACTCAAACCATTCCACTCACCATTTAATATTTAATCTTGGTTGTAAGTGAATTGGAGGAAGGAGTTTATGGTAGATTATCTTAGGAGGAATTTTTTTTAAGTTATACCCTGGTAGCCACCTCCAATCATTAAAAACTTTGCAACCAATAGGAGTAAAAAAGTTTCAATTGAAGATCTACAAGAAAAATTTCTTGAACTTTGTGAATAGCATTGATCAAAGTATTAGACAATTTTGTTGGCCATTTGGAGGAATTGATTGTGTTGCGTCGATGTTTTGTCATTTATGTCAACTCTAGTTATTTTGGATGCTTTGCCGACACTCTTCTGGTCCTGGTAGGTTGTGTGGTTTCTGGTTGGTTTAGATCTAGCATGATCCGATATGCTCCAGTATGTTTGGGTTATGAAATTAGCTTACTCATGTTCATATTCAATCAGTTGGTTTTTTTTCTGGTGATCAACTGCTATCCTTTTTGCTTGGAAGCTTGGTTTGTGGTTCCGACAAGGGCTTCATCGGCATAGCTTTGATGAAGATCTTTGATGATATGCATAAGTGGTGTTGGTGCGGCTTCTGGTGGATATTTAGGATGCTAATGGTGATCATGTTCAAGACTTGGCAGATTGGGACTGTTGCTTTGGTGTGTATGGACCTATATTGGGTCTCAGTGTATCTAGGTTATGGACCGGCTTAATGTAACGTGTGGATTGGACCTCTAGATGTGTTTTTGGGATGTCTTATGGGTTGGATATTATTTGTTTGGTCTAAGGCCGACATGTTTTGTAATTATGTAATTCATTTATTGTCTCGTGGCTGACCTAATTGTTTATGGTTGTGGGTTTGTATATATATGATGTAAGATCTCATTGTCGATGATATCAGGATATAGGAAAGGCATATGGATATGTAATGTGGAAATAATGTAATATCATTCAAGCAAAGGATTTGGTTGATCATTGGAGATTGAGTTGGGTTTATGTAAGAGGATTTAGTCCTCTGGTATTGAGCTTAACCAAAACTGTATTCAAGCATAGGAGATGTAATCTTTGCAGTTCATTCATTCTTCTGAATTGTAGTCTGAATTTCTATGTATTCAATTAGACTCCTATGATGAGCAGTGCGCTCTAGGCTATTAGCCTTCCTACAAGTGCAGGCCCCTCAATTTTAATTCACATACTTACTGCAGAAGTATTATCTGACTGTGGGTAGGCTTCCCATTGTGATTTTTCCCTTTACCGAGTTTTCCATGTACAAATCTTGGTGTCATATGGATGCTATTTATGCGCTGATTATTGTTTATGCTTAATTAGTTTATCTATTATTCTATTATTTAGTTTAAGCATTCTGGTTTCGGTATTAAAGTTTTAAATTTCTTAAGGTTACGGTAATTTGAGACAAGTGATTCACCCCCCCACTTAGTTGTCTTCTGGTTATTTGAACTATCTAACAATTGGTATCAAAGCTTTGGTCCTCTTTGCAGAAAGCTTAACTACTTGAGGAAGATCCTATGGCGACTAATAGTTCAAGTTCATCTATTTCATCTTGAGTTATCTTTTAGAGAGATATTCCTAGGCTTGATGGAACAAATTACACAGTATGGAAGATTTAGATGGAGACTCATCTGAGATGTCTAGGTAAGGAGATTTTGGGAGATCACATAGAATGGTGTTACACCTTATAACTCGGCATCTGGCAATCCTCCTTCGACCAACTTGCATAAGGATCTTGAGAATGATTATAGAGAAAGAGAAGCCCTCTTGTGTGCACTTTCTAATCAGCAAATAATGGGATTAACTGACAAATCATCTGAAAAGGACATATGCATGGGATAAGTTGGAGACTCTTAATGAAGGTGACCCTACTATGAATATTAATAAACTTGATGGTTACCGGGTTAGATATGAAAACCTAAAGATGGAAGAAGATGAACGGATTATTGCATTCATGGAAAGGGTAAATGAGATTGTTATAGGAATTCAATATTGTGGTGGAACTCTGAGTGAAGATGAAATTGTTTCTAAAGTTCTGAGAGCCCTACCACTGGCTTACAAGATGAAGGCTACTACAATTAATGAATTGAGAACAATGACTAATACTTTTGTCAACATAGATACCTTGGTTGGGAAATTATCTACTTTTGATCTTGAATAATTTGCACCTTCTGGAGTTGTGAAGTCTGAACCTACTTTTCATGCATCTGCATCATCAACCGGTAAGCAAGATTGGAAATATTTATATGCAAGGAATTGGATGATATTGTGAGAGTTTACCAAGATCTAGAGGCAATGGAAAACACAGATAATAGAGACAAAATAGATGATAGGAATAAAATGTATTCTATCAAGATGCAAAATATGATCAACTAGATCATTACAAGATGTTCAATGAAACAAGGGTAGGTAGTAAATAGGTGTGGGTAGGTAGGATGAACAATAAAATATTCGACATGAGGTGGATCACCCACCGAAGGTGGAATTATCTCTCCACAATAAGTGGATATGATAGAGTAGTAACAAGATAAACACCATATAAGGTGGAAATTCTCCTACACACACTATCCCAATGTGGCACAAACACCCAAGTGTCTCATACCCAAACTACTATTAAATGCATGTACCTAAGTAAACTTAAGTATAGTGTAATAATATCCAAGATGAATAATTATTTACACCAACACCCCCCCTTAAGTGCAACTTAGGGGAATGCACTAAAGTCTATAATGCAACTTGTCATGCTCTATGAAATTGTACTTGTACCTACAAACACAATGCACTCAATATATCATTACAAGCATGGTTAGTGAATTTAAATCAAAGAAAGATAAAACCATAACTAAGCGATCTATCGCCTCCTAGTAAATGCGAGTATGAATTTTGCTCTCAGATCTTGTTATGCAAATTCCAGTGACTTGACGACACTGAGATGGAAGATTTGAATGATGAAGATGCATGATCTAGCAAGAATAACATGATTAAGCTACATGATTCTAGAAAATAGGCTAGAATGAAGATGAGATTAAGCTAAAATTGAGCATGATAACATTGCTAAAATGATAAGCTATAAGCTAGATGCCTATAGTAACAATGCATAAGATGAAATGATGTGGGATGATCAAATGATATGGATTGGGACCATTATTGCTCCAAAATGGGGTCTATTTATAGGATTTCCCAAGGTTAGGGGTGAGGTGGCAGGAATCAACGGTCAAGATTGATTTGAAGATATCAATGGTGAAATTAGAGGAGGTTGGCAAAGGGGTTAGACTAAAGGGAACATCTATCATCTCTATGGTGACAAGTGTCAAGAGGCTTCTAGAAGAGGTTGGATGAAAGGAAACACTTAGTGACAAGTGTCACAAAGGTTCTAGAATAGGTTGGATGAAAGGGAACATTTGGGTAGGTATAATGGGTTAGGTTTAGGAATGGTTAGGCTAGGTGGTTAAATGTTAGGAGAATTTGAATTTAGAAATTCAATTAATAGGAAAAGGCTAATCAATTTCAACAACTCATAATTGATTTGTTTTAATTAATTAAATGATTAGAAGAAATGATTTTGATGGAAGGAATTAATTAATCAAAGGAGATCAGTGAGATGAACCTATTTAATAAATCCTTAGATTTATTAATAAGTAGATGAAAGTGGAGGATTTAATCGAATTTTTGATGAATTCAATTAAATTGGGGAGGGAGATTAATTAAATAATTGCTTATTCAATTAATTATCTCCAGACCATTTTTAGGTGTATACATTTTGCCCCTCTTTGAAGCGAGGTCTGATGACACGTTGATTCAAAGAATAAATTCCCTTTTTTTATGATGATATTGATATGTAGGATGCCCCAGCTCTTGATTGCTAAATCTCGATATGATTATGCCCCCTCGGGAGATCAATTGAGATAATTGATCTTTGGAGTGTTTTCAAGATTGATATCCCAATAGATTTGATTTGATTTATGCAACTATGGTTTGATGAAAATGTGAGTTCTTCTATTAGATTGATTTCTTAGATTGGTAAGATTGAAAAATCGTGATTGATTTGATTGATAAGATCGAGATTCAGTCTGATTTCAAGAAGGATACATCTTGTATAAGACAAAGATGATCATAGCGTCTGATTTCAGGATGGATTCATCATGTATAAGACATGATCAGAACATCTGGTTTTAGGAAGGATACATCCTGTATAAGACATGAAACAGAATCAGATGTTTGGTTTCGGGAAGGATTCATCTTGTATAAGACAATGATGATCAAAGTGTCTGGTTTCAAGAAGGATTCATCCTGTATAAGACATGATCAGAACATCTGGTTTCAGGAAGGATACATCCTGTATAAGACATGATAGAATCAATTAGGTTTGATTTATTTAATTTGATTTGATAAGGTTGATTAGATAAAGAACTGACAGTTTGTTGAGATCAAGTTGCAGAAATTTTTGTATATGTTGATTGTTGATTCTATTGAGAGAGATAGCATAAGATTTTTGCTAGGTCGACAATATCTAAAGATATGAGTCATTATTTTGATTGCGTATACACTTGTGATGATACTTTGATGATTCCTGTGATAGATTTAATCTTGGATAAAATGAGCTTGTAGGATCCCATGCAAGAATGAAATGCAAGCTAAAATGCAAATGAAAATGCAAAGAGATGCAAACTATGACCAGACTAGTCACTGGATTATTTTGCATTTTTTTTTCATCATTGAGTTTTTTGAAATGTGGGAAGTGAGTGCAAAAATCGATGGTATAATTAAACCATGATGACTTGAGCATTACTTTCCTAGATTTTGATATAGCAAATTAGCACAAGCATCGAGGTATAATTGAACTGAGATGACCTGAGTGTTGCTTGCGTAAAATAGACAGTATTTATCATTTCTATATGCAAATTGGTAATGTCTTCAATGATACTCCGATGATCATGTCCTGAGACAAATTTGCACATATTAATGATCAATTTTTAAACAGCAGACAAGAAAAATATCATGTTCCTTCCTTGTTCCTTTGGTCAAAGACATCTTGGAGTCACTCAAAAATCATGATAATGAAAAGAAATATAGAAAAATTGAACAATCATGTTAAAGTCATTATCCAAAAAGATATTATCCACTGAAAAGTGTGTGATGTGCTTAGACTGACGTGTGATAGCTTGATGGTTAACAATGTGATTTCATGTTTAACATTGGATGTGTCTCAGTGTTTTCACTTGATAGGTGTTGTCTAACTATTGTTCTACCTGTTTGATTAAGCTCAGAATGATCGGAAAGTTTTTCCCCCAGCTAGGTGTAGGATTTTGCCCCAAGCTTAGAAACAAAGTTGCTATAACATATCCAATAATCCAAACCATGTCAAGAAGCCACCTGGGATGTCTGCGTATGTACAAAGGCTTGATAATGATCAACACTAATGGAAAATGAATGCAAGTGAAAAAAATGCATGAACTAATAGATAGAAGAGCTAGCGGATAGATAGCACCTGTTTGTCAGGTTTTCACTGTCTGTTTTTATTGCACTTTTTCTGATATTTGATTTTTTTCTTTCTTTTTTCTTTTTTTTTTTGTATTTTTGTATTTTTGTATTTTTGTATTTTTCTGATTTTTTAGACATAAAACCTCTTTAGATGCATGTTATTGATGGGTTCCTCGAGCTGATCTTCGTCCTATGTTGATAATTGATATCCTCCTGATCCAAATACTATTGTGACCACAAATGGACCTAACCAATTTGGTTCAAATTTGCCTTTCTTTTCTCAATCTGCTTGATTGCATGGATTTTTTTTGAGTACGAGGTCTCCAATTTGAAATGCTCTTGGTTTGACCTTGTGATTGTAGCTCTTGCTCATTCTTTGCTGATATACCTTTAGATGATCAAAGGCATTTTGCCTTCATTCATGGATCAGTTCTAACTCTTGCAGTCTAGATATTCTTTGTTCTTCATCTGGGATGAGACCTTTTAGTGATACATGTAGAGAGGATATCTCTACTTCGATTGGCAATATGGCTTCTGATCCATATACAAGAGAGAAAGGTGTGGCACCTATTGGTGTACAGATACTAGTGTGGTAGGCCCAAAGAGTAGGGCTTAGTTGAATATGCCAATCTTTCCCAGTATTTTTCACTGTCTTTTTAAGGATTTTCAGAATAGTTTTGTTAGATGCTTATGCCTGCCCATTTCCCTGTGGATAATATGGTGTGTAGAATCTGTGCTAGATTTTGAACTTCTCACATAGCTCTTGTACATCTTGATTCTTGAACGGTCACCCATTATCAATGATAATGGTCATTGGTATTCCATAGCGACAGATGATGTAATTCAAGATAAATGTAGCAATTTGTTTTCCTGTGATGTTTGTGAGAGGTATAGCCTCAATCCATTTTGTAAAATATTCTGCAGCTACAAGGATGAATTTGTGTCCATTAGATGAGGAAGGATTTATCTTTCCTGCTAGATCAAGACCCCATTGACAAAAAGGCCATGATGTTGCTAAAGCGTTAAGTTCTTGTGCTGGTGCATGAATCAAATTCCCATGGATCTGACATTGTTTGCATGTTCTCACTATCTAAAAGGAATCTTGTTCCATAGTCGGCCAATAATAGTCCAAGCGTATAAGTTTTTTTGAAAGGGTAAGACCACTTGAATGAATGTCATTATGGACTTCATGTAAAGCCTTCCCAAATTCTTCTTGTTCAAGACATCTTAGGAGAGTAACATCTAGAACTTGTTTAAACAGGGTATCCGCGACGAGAGTAAAATGGGAGGACTGGCGAATAAATTTTCTCTTTTGGTTTTTCAATAAGTCAGGAGGTAAGATGTTGTCTTTCAGGTATGTGTAAGTTTTTCCATAGCAGGAGGAATCATGCTCAATAAGTTGACAAATAATTTGGGAATTAGGACAATGAAAGGCGGGATGAAACAACTCTTCAACCAGGAATTCATAACGCTGTTGATTTTCCTGTGTCTAAAATAGAGAAGCAAGTGTAGCCATGGTGTTTGTTGCTTTATTATCATTTCTTGGAATTTGTTAAAAAGTGATTTTGACAAAGTACTTTTTGCTATCCTCAACCATCTTTTTATAAGGCATGAGTTTGTCATCTTTTGTTTGATAGTCATCATTAATTTGATTGATTATGAGCTGAGAGTCTCCAAAGACCTGAAGTTGTGTTATATTCCATTCTACATCCATTTTGATACCTGTTACCAATGCTTCATACTCTGCTATATTGTTTGTGCATAGAAAGCTTAATTTGTATGCTTTCGGGATTGTATGACCTTGTGGTGTGATGAATAGAATTCCTACTCCTAATCCGTGATGTGTATATGAACCATCAAAGTATAATTACCATGTTTTAGTAGATACTGCTAGAATATCCACATCGAGAAACTCAATTTGTAGTGGATGATCATCTTGAAGTGGTGCATCCGCTAGTTGGTCTGCAATAACTTGTCCTTTGATAGATTTTCTATCAACGTACTTGATATCAAACTCACTGAGAATCATGATCCACTTTGCTAGTCTTCTTGTTAATGTTGCTTTGCTGAGTAAGTACTTTAAAGGATAACTTTTAGCTATCAACTGGATAGAATGAGATAGTAGATAGTGTCATAATTTTTTAGAAGCAAAAACTACTGCCAAGCATGCTTTTTCTGTTGATGAATAGTTGATCTCATATCCCACTAGTGTTTTGTTGATGTAGTAGATGGATCGTTCTTTTCCTTCATTATCCTGTTGTACAAAAACTCCTAATGATGTTTTAGTAGTTGTAACATAGAGTAATAATGGCTTTCCTAGAATTGGTGACATTAGAACATGTGGTTGCATGAGATATGCCTTGATTTTGTTGAATGCTTCTTCACACTGATGGTCCCATTTGAAATTAACATGTTTGTGCAATAGATGTGTAAATGGTTGACATTTATCTGCTAGTTGAGCAACAAATCTACTGATTGATTGTAGTTGTCCTTGTAGTGATCTTAGTTTACTAATATTCTTGGGAGATGCCATTTCCATGATCGCTTTAACCTTAGCTAGATCTACTTCGATTCCTCTTGCTGAAATAATGTATCCCAATAGCTTTCCTGAAGTTATACCAAAGGCACATTTCTTAGGGTTTAGCCGTAGCTTGTATTGTTCTAACCTATCAAAGATATTTTCTAGTATCTCTATATGTTCTTCTCTATTGTATGATTTAGCCAATATGTCATCCACATAGTCTTCCATGAATGTATGCATCATGTCATGAAATATAGTTGTCATAGCTCTTTGATATGTAGCATCGACATTCTTTAGTCCAAAAGGCGTGACATTCCAATAGAAAGTACCCCATGGACATGTGAAAGTTGTCTTTTCTTGATCTTTAGGTACTATTTTGATCTGATTGTATCTGGAGAAACCATCCATTAGAGAAAACATGGAGTGTCCAGCAGTTAAATCTACAATGATGTCAATGTTAGGCAAAGAAAAGTCATCCTTTGGACAGACATTATTAAGATCTCTAAAGTTTGTGCATAGTCTGATGCTTTTATCTGGTTTTGAAATAGGAACAATGTTGGATACCCATTAAGGATAAGCTACAGGATTCATGAATCCTACATCCAGTAATTTCTTTAGTTCTGCCTTGACTAGAAGAGCAATATGAGGATGCATCTTTCTTAATTTTTGTTTGACTGCTTTGGCTCTTGGATTGACATTCAAGTGATGCATGATAAGCTCTAGATCCAACCCTGGCATGTTTGCATATGACCAAGCAAAATTAATTTGCCGTCATTTGAAGAATTCCACATATTGTTGCATTTCTACCTCTGATAGAGATGTTGCTGGATGTAAGATCTTTGGTTGCTCTGTTGTGCCAATGTTAACTGCCTTTGTTGGTTCGATCAAAATGGATGACCTTTCTTGATAGTGCTCAGGTAAAGTGTCAAATCTCCCATCTTCCAGCGCCTCAAGGAGGTTTTCGCCATTAGATGCATCCTTTATTTTTACTTTTTCTTGGTCTAATGTTGCCAAGAAATGGTTTTCAGCATTAGACCTAATATTGTTTTCTTTATTTTCACTTTTGCGAATAGGAGATTTGGCACCCACTTGACTGGAAGATGCGTTGCTGAGATTCCTGGTGGAAGTTGTTATGGGTTCGATTGCATTAAGATATATAGATATGGCATGGTCATTTGGAAAGGTATTAATGGCAGTATGTCCTTCATTATCCCAATCAATAAGCTCAGGGTGTATTAGAGGAAAGGGATCTTCAGGTTGAGATGTTTCAAAGATATCAAGGGTCATGATAGATATATTAAAGTTTTCAGTATGTATGTCAATGTCTAGAACGGTACTCTCATTAGAATGACTTCGCATAAGAAGTTACTAATCGTCCTCGGTTAAGTCCATGTTAGCCATATGTGATTCTAATTCAAGTGAAATAGTTCCTGACATTTGTTCTGCATATGTGTGAACTACATCGACTCCTATATCTTCTTCAAAGCAATTTTCTTCAGCTAATTCTGCAAAGTGATAGGAATCCCATTCCTATTCATTAGAATCTATATCACTAGTAGCCCGTAATCTACAGATTTGGTCATATAGCCTTTCTTATTCTTTTCTGGTTATATCTTTCCTTCTTTCGTATTCAACTTCTTCAGGACCGAGATTGAGTTCTATCAATCTTGCTATGAGTTCCCCTTGATCAGTACTAGGTTCATGTCTACTTTGATTGAGATTTGATGTTGCTTGAGAGATATCTGCAATTTGTTTCTCTTGGTGATTTGAAGATTGCTTCTTTTCCCATTTCATGTTTGCTTGTGTTTGTTGCTTAGCTGATTCTTCTTCTCTTTCAATTGCTAGTTGTTCTTGTCTGTTTGCATATTCCTCTTGTTGTTGACTAAAAGATGCATCTTCTGGTAGAGTGACATATCCTAGACCTATTTTGTCTGTAGTCTACTGAGTATGAGGTTGAATAGGTTCTGAGATACCTTCTTTTCTTTTTCCTATAGGGCATGTTCCAGTGTATCCCATCCTTTGGAGAATGTTGAATCCTTTTCCATATTTTTCTATAGGTATTCTGACATTGTTGACCTTTTGTTGAACTTCTTCATCTTTGTATAGCCACTGTAGCACATCTTTGTCTTTTTTCTCCTCTGATAAGGTTCCAGTGCTAATGAATGCTCTATCAAATATCGGAAGATGTTTCACAATTGGTTGTTGTTTAGAGTTTGATGGTTTTCCAAAGGATTTAGGAGAAAGTGGTAATTGTAATATTGAGTATTCTCAATTCCCTCGGTCTCTTAGCTGCATTTGTTTTTCCATGCTTGATAAAATAGATGCAAATGATTGTTCCTTAGATTGTGTGTTTAACGTTGTTGCCTCCCTATTATGTGGAACAATTACTTCTTGAGCCATTTTTAGATTGCTGCAGTATTGGAATGGATTTGCATCTGCAGAGATTGTGATTTCTTGTCCCTCATAGGGAAATTTGACATATTGATGATATGTTGATGGTACAACCTGTAAGTCATGTATCCATGGTCTCCCTAGGAGTACATTATATGATAAGTCCAAGTCTAGAACTTGGCATGCTGTGTCTTTTTGTAGAGGTCCCACTCAAATAGGTAGTATCACAATTCCCTTGGAGGAACGTTCTTCTTCATCATAGGTTTTTATGGTGATCTTTTTCCAAACATCAACTACACATTCTGAATATCCTAAGGCACGAACCAGACTCAATGAATAGATATTTAGGCCAGCTCCACCATCTATTAGAACACGCTTGCCTCATGTTTTGTGAATAAGGACTTCAATATGCAAGGGAGCATTGTGAAGATGTTGCAAGGACATGTCGTCTTCTTCAGTGAATGATAAGCAATGAGGGGTTGTGAGGTGTCCCACCATAGTTTGGAATTGGTCGATATCAAGATCTTTGGATACTGTGGTATCTACTAATGCTTTTTCTATGATTTCTTTGTGTATGGGTGAAAGTTTTAAAAGTTCCAAGATTGATATTTGGGCAAGTGTTTTCTGCAATTGTTCCACTAGATTGTATTGTTTTGCTATAGTGGATGATGCATTTGTTGTAGGACTCAGAAAAACAACTTTGGCTTTGCTTCTTGTGATAGCATGAGCATGTTCTTGATTTTGTTTTTCTTTAACTACAATCACATTCACCACATTGTCATATGTATGAGCATAGTTTACCTTTTCTTTACCCTTACCATTGTTTGTTGTTGATGACTCACCTTTCTCATAGTTTGGAAGCGGAGTTTTAAAGGCGGTATGAGATTCATTTGTTGTATGTCCATCCACAGTTATTACACCATTATCAATTAAGTCTTGTATGACATGTTTCAACTTCTGACAATTATCAGTGAGATGCCCCTTGTTTCGATGGAAATCACAATATTGATTATCATTCCACCAATGTGGTTTTATTTGACGTTCATAGTTCCTTTCTTCTGGTAAAGAAATCAATTTGTTTCCGATAAGTGTTTTTAATGTTGACCCCAAGGGTTCACCAATGTCTATAGATTGTCTTTGAAAGAAAGTTTTAATAGTTGCTCTTTGGTGATTGTTGTTATGTTGTGTAGCTGCTAAGTGAGTAGATAAATTGAAAACTGGTTGCTTTGGTTTTACATTATTGTTATCTACTATTCCATCATTAACTACATTTTTATTTCTATTCCAAAACTTTGGCTTGTCATTGTGATTGTTGTTATTGTTGCTATTAGGAGGATAGACTCCTTCTTTGTATATTTTCAATTCACCTTTCTTTATCACGACTTCTTCCATTCCGATTCCATTATCAACCATTTTTCTGAAACTTTGATTTCCTTGAATTTTTAAGTGATAACTCATTTGATAGTTTAAGTTGTCAATGAATATGTCCATTTTTTCATATTCTGGCACAGTACAAGGATACCCGCGAAGCTAGCCATCTCCATCATTGTAAAAAATGTCATGAAAGGTTCTCCACTCTTTTGTTTGGCGTTACATAGGTCTAGCATGGTTACTTCATGTTGTATATTATAAGAGTATTGTGAAACAAACTTATCTGCCAACTCTGAAAATGATCTGATTCCAGGTGGAAGTTTGGAGAACCATTCCATAGCTAGTCCAATTAAGCTTTTCGAGAATAGTCTCATTAAGTAGGTATCCCCATGTGCAAACTCCATACTCATTGTGCAAAATTCTCGTATATGATCTTGAGGGTCAGTGCTTCCATCATATTTTTTGTATCTAGGAGTTTCAAAGCCTATAGGAAATGGTATCATGTTTAGATTTATGTCGAATGGATAAGGACATATTTCTTGAAGTGAGTATCGCCTGATATTTCCTCTTTGCATATCTTGAATTTGTGTTTGCATTGTTTGTAGTTGTTGTGTGAGAGTCATGATAGGATTATCAACATGATTTGTTCTTCCATAACCTTGATTTTGTATTCTAGGAGGATCTTGATCTCTTCTTGGTTCATCCTTAGTTCTTCTTGTATCTTCATTGGGTTGAATGTTATTCAAAATTTCTTCTTCATCTCTTTTGGGAATGTAAGTCTCTTCATTGGTTCGGGTGTTACAAGGAATTGACGTGTCATTCATTTTGAGACCAAAGATGTCCTCATATTGTTTGTTATTAGGAGGAGGATCACTTTTCTTTTGTGTCAATTTGTTTATATCAAAGTCTTGAGGGAGTGTAGCACTAGATTTGGCTAACATTAGAAAATATTTTTCTTTTTCTTCCTCCAACAATTTTTGCATAAATTTATCGAATTGGGGATCTTTCTTGATGTCTCTGATGTTTTGGTCTGTTATTTCTCCTTCAACTTGTATTTACTCTTCATGTTCCATGATTATATTTGTTTCCAATGTTTTGATTTCAGTCTCTGCAATTTTTCGTCTCTGAGCTCTAGTTAGAACGGGCATACAACGGGCATACACGTGTGTTATTTTGCTAGTATTCGATTGTCCAAATGGTTGTTTTGATAAGTGATCAATAGTCAATTTCAAGGCAATAAAGTGATATGACACTAAAAGAGAATTCAAGTGTGTAAAAGTTTGCAAGTTTTTCGATCTTCAGTTTAGGAGTGCAATTGTTATGATTTGATAAGAACCAAGTCCAGTAGGAATGATATATTCTATGATGTGGGACAAGATTATCTTGATGAAACATTTTAGTTTTGTGATAAAGGATGATTGATCCTGATGAGAAACTATGTTTGAGTGATCAGTTTATCAAAGAGGGTGATAATGCACTTTGAGATGTTTAGATCTTGAACTTGTTGAGGGTGAGCACTTGAAAATCTTGGGGTGTTTATCTTCTAGAGTTTGATTTTGATGGGTGATAACTTGACCAAGCAAACCAAGAAGACAATCTAAGCACAGACTGATAGACAATAGGTGTTTATGTTTACTGCAAATTTATCAGGCAGAAATGATAAATCTGAAACAAGCATGCAGGACACAGCTCTGGACTGACAAATGCAGAGTTTTGTACGACTAGATATGCAGTTTAGAATGACACAAGATATGAGTCTATACGATAAAGAAAAAGTTTTCATGTAACAAGAAGAGGCTCGTACGACACACTTTTCTGAACCATATGAAAAAATAGCTGACTCGTACGACACAGAAAATTGTGTAGCATGACACAAAATTTTATGCAAACAGGTTCGTACAACAAAGATCCTAACTCGTACGACAGATAACCAAACAGAGGTAAAAAATGTTTGTTTGGTTAAATTTTTGATAACTGAAGTTAAATGTTTTTCTTATGTCTTCCATTTTTTGGATGTATAATTTATCTATTTAGGGATGAATACACAGCAAACACATGATGTGATAAATGACTCCAAGCATGCTAAACCCTAAGGAAGTTGGCTGAGAATGAAAACCTTTGCTTGCTGACTTAGGTACACACCCAGTAGCTAATCAAAATATGAACGCTGAGTCTCATGCAATGGATTCTCAATGCCATATTATCCAACTCCAAACAGTAATGGGGGCACGATATGGCAATTGTCTTGAGAGAGTTACTATCTCTCTTGCACAAAGATTATCACCCTTTTGGAGGTGAATCGGGTAGCTTCTACCTTAACTAGAACTAGTAAGGGATCTGTTTGGCACGTCAAGGTATAAACTCAATTAACAGGTCTCCCAGCCTTGAAAACCAAGGTTTGATATACTCGAAGGTACGGAGGAGAGCTATTCCCGAGCACTGCCACTGTCTTGATTTTCATCAAGAACATATTTATTTTATAGTGGGTTTGATTACTTGGCATTAGCCATTCCCACTTAGGTCATTCCCCTCTCATTGACCTTAATGGCTAAGAGTTATTACTCCTTGGGAGGACAGGCTTGCTAAAGAAATACAATAATGAAAGCAAAAGATGAGTCTATCTTTTTTATCACCTAAGAAAGGTGAGATCATACCCGCCTATCATCAAAGACACAAAAGACATAATCGTTCATTTCTTAGCCCAAATTGAAGTGTGCCTAGAAAATTTACATGAATACTCAAAGTTTAGTCAGATTCATAGGCAACCTACAAAATATATCCATTAGTAATCATTGATTGGTTTTTCAATTATGTCTTTGACAAGCGTATCTTCATCAATCGTCATGCAGAAAAGAGTTAGGCTACCAAAATCTCACAAACCAGTCAGGGTTAGTGTTAGAAAATCTCAGATTAGAATCAGAAAACCCTAACATGCAGTTTATCAAAAAATTACATATGCAGAAACTCGTATGACATGATTTATCAGATAGTATGACAAATATTTAGACCTCTGACACAAGCCAAAAACCAGATCGTACGACACATAATTATGATTAGTACGAGTAAAGAATTTGTAAGAAGTAGACTCGTAAGACACAACTTTAGACCTAGTACGAATAAAGAATTTGCAACATAAAACCTCGTACGACATAGATTTATACCTAGTATGAGATGTCATCCTAGGATAAAAGGAAGTTCGTACGAGCTGAAAAGGCAACTTGTACAAATTTCTAAAACAGAGACGGACAGAGATGAAGTTTTTTGAAAACTAAGAGGCCAAAAGTGATGATTCCGGTCCCACGGTGGGCACCAAAATGTTGTGCTCTATGAAATTGTACCTATACCTATAAACACAATGCACTCAATGGATCATTACAAGCATGGTTAGTGAATTTAAATCAAAGAAAGATAAAACCACAACTAAGCGATCTATCGCCTCCTAGTAAATGCGAGTATGAATTTTGCTTTCAGATCTTGTTATGCAAATTCCAATGACTTGACTACACTTAGATGGAGGATTTGAATGATGAAGATGAATGATCTAGCAAGAATAGCATGATTAAGCTACATGATTCTAGAAAATAGGCTAGAATGAAGATGAGATTAAGCTAAAATTGAGCATGATAACATTTCTAAAATGATAAGCTATAAGATAGATGCCTATAGTAATAATGCATGAGATGAGATGATATGGGATGATCAAATGATATGAATTGGGACCATTATTGCTCCAAAATGGGGTCTATAGGATTTCCCAAGGCTAGGGGTGAGGTGGTAGGAATCAACGGTCAAGATTGATTTGAAGATATCAATGGTTAAACTGGAGGAGGTTGGCAAAGGGGTTGGACTAAAGGGAACATCTGTCATCTCTATGGTGACAAGTGTCAAGAGGCTTCTAGAAGAGGTTGGATGAAAGGGAACACTTAGTGACAAGTTTCACAAAGGTTCTAGAATAGGTTGGATGAAAGGGAACATGTGGGTAGGTATAATGGGTTAGGTTTAGGAATGGTTAGGTTAGGTGGTTAAATGTTAGGAGAATTTGAATTTAGAAATTCAATTAATAGGAAAAGGCTAATTAATTTCAACAACTCATAATTGATTTGTTTTAATTAATTAAATGGTTATAAGAAATGATTTTGATGGAAGGAATTAATTAATTTGAATTAATTAATCAAAGGAGATTAGTGAGATGAACCTATTTAATAAATCCTTAGATTTATTAATAAGTAGATGAAAGTGGAGGATTTAATCAAATTGTTGGTGAATTCAATTAAATTGGGGAGGGCGATTAATTAAATAATTGCTTATTCAATTAATTATCTTTAGACCATTTTTAGGTGTATACACGACTAAGCAATGCAAGATGGGTCCTGGCTACATGGCCATGTTAGGTACCCATGTACAAATGCAAATGCAATCTCCCATGAATGGAGAAAGAGAGAAAAACCTAATGGGAAAAAACTCTCTCCCAAAAGAGAAATGAAAAAAGCACACATTTCTCTCAATGATGAGAAGAAGAGACCGTGAAGCCCCCCTTCAATGTTGAATCTCCTGCAAAGATGGTCCAATGATGATGACCAAAATACCTACCCATAAGGAAGAAAGAGAGGCAATATTGCACCAATAATGTCAAAGTGTGACAAAACTAGGTACCAAGTCGATGACAATGAATCACTCGCTGCAACAAAATAAAGATAAGGCATGGAGACAACCTGCTTTGAGCATCATCTAGATACTCATAAATGGAAAAAATATTGGTACAATCTAAGTCTCACGGGAGCTATGCACCAAGTCTCACAAGATATTCCTAATCTACGTGTACAAGAGGAATACATCAAATAGTCAACAAAAACAAGATATAAAGAGGTGTGGCACTTTATGTTAGTGCGAGTACAACATTGCTCATGCAAGAGCATACAACATGATAGTGCAAATCTGGAAACATGAAAAAGATGCCACCAAGAAGCCCTATAGAATACTGTAGAAAAAGATGCCTCTGATTGGGATGTGGCCAAGAGATATAAAGGAGAAAATCAAACCCCCCCCCCTTGACTGTTGGTTGGAAGCACTAGAAGATAGGTATGAAGTGACAAGAAAAAATTGTGTTCCCAATTTGACTTATTCCATGGTATTTGTGTTTTTAAAAGATTTTTAAAATCTAAAAAAAAAACTTATTATGCCCCCCAAAAAAACTTAATTAGAAAATAAAGAAAAAAAAGGAAAAAAAGGCTTTTTTTTTTTTGAAATAAAAAAAACTTGCAGGTACACCTACGAGACGCAAGTCGCAAGTGGCCTACGGTACCCGCAGGTATGCTTGCAGACCAATAAGGAACACACCCCCCCCCCCCCCAAACTAATAAAAATTAATTTTGTTTATTTTTTTATTTTGCAAAAAAATAAAAAAATTTCAGACCTATACCTGCAAGTCCATACGATGGGCCAGGAGGGAAAAAAATTTCAACTCGGGGTAACAGAGGCTGATTTCGACGAATTGATAGTTGATCTTGGGTTTTTTGGGCCTTCTGAGCACAATGGCGATGATGGATTTGGCAAAAAATGCTCCAAAATTGCAGATCGCTGTTGGGATAAGTCACCACCCTCCACCTTCAAACGACTCTAGATTTGGCCTCAGATGTCGGATTTTGACGAAACAAAAGGTGATTCTTAATTTGTCAAACCTCCTCAATCCAATGGTGACCTCAGATTTGACCCAACAAGATCCAATAATAACCTGCAATAAAAAGCTCCAAAATGCAAAACCTCAAACTTCTCTCAATTGGCAAACCAATGACACTCTAATGGCTCTGATACCATATGAGAATTGACAAGATCTAGAGGCAATAGAAAGCATAAATAAGAGAGACAAAATATATGATAGGAATAAATTATATTCTATCAAGATGCAAAATATGATCAACTGGATCATTACAAGATGTTCAATGAATTTTCGTACAAACAATGTAGATGAGCCTCCTTATATAGGAAACACCTATGGATATGTGATCACACAAACATGACATGTGGCTCAATAAGAAACAAGGGTAGGTAACAAATAGGTGTGGGTAGGTAGGAGAAACAATAAAATATTCCACATGAGGTGGATCGCCCACTGAAGGTGGAATTATCACTCGACAATCAGTGGATATGATAGAGTAGTAACAAGATAAACACATGGTAAAATGTGGAAATCAGAAAAAGTATAAGTACAAGAAAAAAAGAAATAAATCATGCTACATAGCGGATGAGGAAGGTGTGACTGATTTTGATGATGAACCAACAAAAGACTCTACTAGTGATTTCGGCAATGGGAGGGAATGGGTGTTCCTGGCTATCAAGGAAGATGTTCTGACACTGGAAGAGAATGTACCTGAAGAGAAGGCACTTGCTGCTAAAATTGAAGACAAGGATGAATGGGTAATTGATAGTGGTTGTTCACATCATATGACTGGAGATAAAGGGAAGTTTCTATCTTTGCAAGAATGTGATGGTGGTCTAGTTAAATTTGGAGATGACAAATCATGTATGATCAAAGGAAAAGGAACTATATAATTGGATGGTAAGCAAAATACTGATAATGTTTATTTTGTTGAAGGTTTGAAGCATAATCTTTTGAGTGTAGGACAATTGGTGGATAAGGGATTTCAATTATAGTTCAAGGATGGAAAATGCAAAATCATTAATAGATCTGGTTTGGATATTGCAACTGGTACATAGACAAAAGGTAATATATTTCATTTGAATTCTGGTGAGAAAACATGTTTGATTGCACAAATTGATGAGAGTTGGCTATGGCATAAGAGGCTATGTCATGTGAATTTTGATTACATTGTAAAGATCAGTTCAACTAAGGCAGTTAGAGATATACCTAAGATTGTTAAGCCCTATAATCTGGTACATGTAAAGAATGTCAAATGGGAAAATATGTGAGAACCTCTTTTAAGAGTATACAAGATAAATCTAATGATGTTCTTAATCTTATTCATACCGATTGGTGTGGCCTTGCTAGAGTTAAAAGTTTTCAAGTTGATAGATATTTCATACTAATCATTGATGATTATTCTAAAATGATGTGGTTTTCTAAGGGAGAAATCTGAGGTTTTTGAAAAGTTTAGATAGTTAAGGCTAAAGTGGAAACTGAGAAGAGATTGAAGATAAAATATTTGAGATCAGATCATGATGGAGAATTCACATCCGGTGAGCTTAATAACTTTTGTGAGAAGCATGGTATAAGGAGACAATTTTCTGCTCCCTGGACACCTCAGCAGAATGGAGTTGTAGAAAGGAAGAATAGAACTATCTTCGATGCTGCTAGAACAATGATGATGAAAGCTAGTTTACCTCACATCTACTAGAGAGAAGTAGTAAGAACAAGAGTCTATACATTCAACAAAGTACATATCAAAGGAGGAACCGGTAAGACACCTTATGAATTATGGTTTGGCAATACACCTTTAGTTATATTTCGGAATCTTTGGTAGTAAATGTTATATCAGGAGAGATGATATCATTGGAAAATTTGATCTTAGATGTGATGAAGGCATATTTCTTGGTTATTCTAATGAAAGCAAAGCATATAGATGTTATAACAAGAGATTGCAGAGAATTGTGGAGAGCACTAATGTCAAGGTGGATGAGCTGAATAGAAGTCAAATCAGAGTTTATGAGCAAGAACCAGTGGTGGAAATGATTATATCTGAATCGGTAGCACCTTTACCAGAATACAATGTTGAACCAGTTACTGCGGCAGTATCAAAAAATTCAACAACAACTGAAGAACCGGGAAGAGGAATAGAGAGTCAGAAGATTCCTAAGTATTTGAGATTGAATCATTCAGAAGATCAGATCATTGGGGAGAATAAAATTGGAGTGGTGACAAGAAGAAGACTGGAAAGTAATGAGGTATGTTTATTTTCTCAAGTTGAACTAGTATCAGTAATTGAAGCATGTAAAGATGAATGTTTGTTGAAAGCTATTGAAGAAGAATTAGATCAAATTGAGAAGAATAACACATTGACTTTAGTTCCCTGACCTAAAAAATAAGAATGTTATTAAAACTGAATGGGTTTTTAGGAATAAATTAATGAGGATGGTCAAGTTGTAAGGAATAAGGCTAGATTGGTTTGTAAAGGATATTCTCAGAAGGAAGGAATTGAATATGGTGAGACTTTTGCATCTGTATCTAGGATTGAAGCTGTAAGATTATTTATTGCCTATGCTACCCATAAAAACTACAAGGTTTATCATATGGATGTTAAGTGTGCATTTTTGAATGGGGACCTTGATGAGGAACTTTATATTGAGCAACCTGATGTTTTTTCACTTTCAGGTGATACAAACATGGTTTGCAGGCTAAGGAAAGCTTTGTATGGATTGAAATAGACCTAGAGCTTGGTATGCAAGGTTGGATAAATATCTTTTGAAGCTTGGTTTTACTAAGGGTAATGCCAACAATAATTTATATTATAAGATCATTGATGATGATATATTGATTATTGAAGTATTTGTTGATGACATCATTTTTGGAGGTGAAGATAAGTTGTGCATAGAATTTTCTAAGAATATGGAGAAAGAATTTGAAATGTCTATGATTGGGGAAATGAATTTTTTCTTAGGTTTGCAGATTACTCGAACTGATAAAGGTATTTTAATCTGTCAAACTAAGTATGCTACGGAATTGTTGAATAAATTTGGTATGGGAGATTCTAAACCGGTAAGTAGTCCTATGGATACAAGTGAGAAATTGGCAAGGAAAGATGTTTTTGCACTCGTAAATCCTAAAAGATACAAATTTGTGATTAGAGGTCTGCTTTATTTGACTGAGACTAGGTCTGACATAATGAATGATGTTTTTATTGCATCTAGATTTCAGAGTGATCCTAGAGAAAATCATGAGAGTGCGGTGAAAAAGATTTTTAGATACTTGCAAGGTACATCTGAATATGGTTTGTGGTACCCTAAGGATGATGACTTTACATTATGTGCATATACAAATGCTAATTGGGCTGGAGATGTTCATTACCGGAAAAGCACTTCCGGTGGAGCTTTATTTCTTGGAAAGAAGTTGGTTTTATGGATCAACAAGAAACAATCATGTACTTATTTGTCTACAGTTGAAGCTAAGTATGTTATTGCTGGTACTAACTATACATAGGTTCTATGGATGAAGAAAATGTTGAAGGATATCAAAGTGAATTAGATTGGACTTGTAGTTATTCACTATGATAACTTTGTTGCTATTGACATATCAAAGAATCCAGTATTTCACTCTAAGACAAAGCACATATCTATCAAGTATAACTTTTTGAAGGAGAAGGTGGAAGAAAATGAAGTTATATTGGTTTATGTGAACACTAAAGGGCAGATTTTAGATATTTTCACTAAACCTTTATCTAAAGAATCATTTGATTACCTAAGAGACAGGCTAGGGGTTTCTGCCCCTCCGACAAAGAACTGATTAATGCTTTTTGGCATCAGTCCAGTATGTATTATCAGAGATATTATTCATTCTATTACTGATGATACTGCTTAGGGGGAGTAGTTATCCTTATGTTTCAGTAATTTTTATTTTTTCTTTGATATTTTTGCTAGATTTTTGGCATTGATGTCAAAGGGGAGAGATATTGATGTGAAAAAATTAAGGATTTGTATACATTATGGGGATATATATATGTGTAAAATGAAGATTTACAGAGATATCATCCACATGGGGAGTTTGGTCTTTATTTCAGAATTTAATTGCTATATCTTTGAGTGGGAGATTGTTGGTTGTCTTCCATTGGGGGAGACTTGTTTGGCATTTATTGGTACTTAGATGTTTTTCACATCTAGTGTTTCTATCAATTCCAAAGGGGGAGATTGTTGGCCATTTGAAGGAATTGATTATGTGTTGCATTGATGTTTTGTCACTGATGTCAACACTAGCTATTTTGGATGCTTTACCGGCACTCTTCTGGCCCCATTAGGTTGTGTGGTTTCTATTTGGTTTGGATCTGGCATGATCAGGTATACTCTGGTATGTTTTGGTTATGGAATTGGCTTACTCATGTTCATATTCAGGCAGTTGGTTTTTGTTCTGGTGATCGGTGCTATCTTGTTTGCTTGGAAGATTGGTTTGTGGTTTCGGTGAGGGTTTCATCAACAGAGCTTTGATGAAGATCTTTGATGATATGCATAAGTGGTATTAGTGTGGCTTTTGGTGGAGATTCAGGATGTTGATGGTGATCATGTTCAAGACTTGGTGGATTGGGATTATTGCTTTGGCGTGTATGGACCTATATTAGGTCCCGGTGTATCTAGGTTATGGACCGGCTTAATGTAACGTGTGGATTAGACCTCTCGATGTCTTTTTGAGATGTCTTATGGGTTGGATATTATTTGTTTGGTCTAAGGCCAACATGTTTTGTAATTATGTAATTGGTTTATTTTCTGGTGGCCGACCTGATTGTTTATGGTCGAGGGTTTGTATATATATGATGTAAGATCTCATTGTAGATGATATCAGTATATAGGAAAGACATATAGATATGTAATGTGTGAATAATGTAATATCATTTAGGCAGAGGATTTGGTCGATAATTGGAGATCGAGTTGGGTTTATGTAAGAGGATTTAGTCCTCTGGTATTGAGCTTAACCGGAATTGTATTCAGGTATAGGAGATGCCATCTTTGCAGTTCATTCATTCTTCTAGATTGTAGTCTGGATTTCTATGTAGTTAGTGAGACTCCTTTTGTGATGAGCAGTGCGCTCTAGGTTGTTGGCCTTCCTGCAAATGCACGCCCCTCAATTGTAATTCACACACTTACTACAAAAGTATTATCTGACTATGGGTAGGCTTCCCACTATGGTTTTTCCCTTTACCAGGTTTTCCACGTACAAATATTATTGTCATGTGGATGGTATCTAGTCTTTGATTATTGTTTATGCTTAATTGGTTTATCTACTATTTTGGTATTTGGTTTAAGCATTCCAGTATTAATGTTTTGGGTTCCGGTATTAAATTTTTAAATTGCTTAAGGTTCTGGTAATCTGAGACAACTGATTCACCCCCCCTCTCAGTTGTCTTCTAGTTATTTGAACTGTCTAACAAGTTTGAACTCTTGTTTAGGTTGTAAGTCTCTTTTCTAAGTAGATGAGGTGAAGTCCCAAATGTCCGTAAATTCTAAGACACCTTTTTTGAATAAGATCTTACTTTGTAATTGGGAACAAAGAGCAAGTTGATCATCAAAGCATATCAATTGATTCCACCAAATAGATGAAGATGATAAGCTCATTTCATGGCTAAGATCTTATTCATTTCATTCAAGAAGGGGAAACACAAGCTGCTACACTTTCCATATGCTTAAAAGTTTTCTAGAAGATTGAGGTTGAAAGTATCTTGCCATAATGATTTTATCTTTCCACCCAACTTCTTTCCGAGCATTGTTGGCTCTAGCGGTAGCAATTCAATGTCTAATAAGTGACCTCAATGGTCCTGCTCCATGAAGACTTCTTCTAATCCATTTGGTAATTAGGAGGTCCTACTCCATGAAGACTTCTTCTAATCCATTTGGTAATTAGGAAAACTCCTTGTGTAAAGGGGTCAATCAGTCCTAACCTGCTTTTCTTTTTGGTTGAATACAATGTGACCATGAAGCAACAACATGTCCTATTTTATTATTCCATCTTCCCCACAAGAACCTTCTAATCAATTGTGATTGTTGAAATATATCTATTTTTTGAAGGGAGACAACAAGATGAAATGTAGACATGGTTGGCTATGAGAACTTAATTAGCAATTTGAATGGAACCAACCATTGAGAGAAATGTGTTTAACCAATGTTCAATCTTCCTTTATAATTTGAGCATGAACCATTTCAACATTTCAAACAATGAGACTCCTATCATAAATGGGATGCCAAGGTTTCTTGAGATCACACCATAATAGTTGAATTTCCATTGGGAGGGAATCTAAGAGGGTGATTGATCAACTAAAGTCATCCAAAATTTAGTTTTATTAGGAGAAATTAGAGAGCCAGAAGAAGCATAGTATAAGTCTAAGATTTCAAGAGTTAGTTGAGCTCCTCTTGAGAATTTTGAAAATAATAAGATATCATCAACAAAATAAGAATTTGAAGCCACTTCATCACCTGATAGAGAAATGCCATGGATAATTTTTTGTTGTTTAGTATGATGTAGAAGGTATCCAAGGGTATTAGCAGTGAGCACATAAAACAAGGAAGCTAAGGGACAACCTTGTCTTATTGATGTTGAAATGTTGATAGTTTTGAGGGATTCCAAATTCAACATTTTAACATAAAAATCATTTGAGCTCAACCACTTGAATAATTTTATTTATTTACCATGCAATATTTTTCTTCATTCATTTTTCTTTTTTTCTAATGCTTTCTTTAACATTGTAATACATAAATATTTATTTTTAATAGTTATGGTTCACTTAAATTATTATTATTTATTTAATGGTTGCTATAATCAAAATAGAATAAATAGAAAGCACCTTGTAATGAATTAATTCATTAGCAGATAGTACTTGCATACTTACACACATTGTAGAGCTTATAGTTTTCTCCAAACATTTAAAAATATTATATGTGATTCTAGCAACTTCTTGTTCAAAAATATTTTCACTAGTACTTTTGGAAATACGAGCAAGATCAAATTGAAAGTTATCTTAATATTATGATGCAAGTGTGATATAGATCCATAATGATCTTTATATAGATCAACAATTACTTCAAAAAAATAGTGTATTCATTAGAAATCCATTCACTGATTTAAGTGTTAAACTACAAAAATATTCTAAACTTTTGTAGACAAATGCATTGAGTAGAATGATGCCAATGGGAAATGTGAACCTATGAATATATAATCTGAATAGGTTAAAAAAACAAAAAAAAAACTATATATCCCATCTTGTGAAATAAGGAAGAAAAGTATCACTTTTACGTAAACTAATTTTTTTTTCCCAATTTTCATATTAATTACATATGAATGTTTAGAACTAGTTTATTTGTTGTACATCAGGCTTTTCACAATCATTTTTTTTTCATATTTATGAATAGAGTGATTTATTTTTTTTAAAATTCCTTTCTTCATGTAAATATACAAGCTTTCTATTAGATGTAGGCCATTTCAAAATCATGTGCAATAGATTAAATATTTGCAAACATTACATTATATAATCTTGATTTATCATAACAATTAAACTATGTACAATAATATGCTAGGTGAAGCCACCAATAATATGCTTTGTCTTCAATAAGGACAATACACCAAAAAGCCATCCTTAGCAAAAAAAAGTCATGTAAACATTTTTTTTTTATCAATTGGTAATGAGCCGAAGCCGATAAGATGTACATACGATACCCCCTTACGGGATTTGACCTTGTGACCTCTCTTTTAAGAGAACAAGTTCTCCACCACTAGGCTGACTGAAATTGTACAAGTCATGTTCACATGTTTATAACAATCAAAAGATTTCATTATTAAATTTTAAAGTAGTACAAATTATCCACAAGTAATACACAAAATAACCAATGAAAATTTGTCTAAAAAGATAACTACTAATTTCCATTTAAATTTTAACATTGTAATATTTTAAATAAGGATAATTACTTTATAGTAAAAAATTATAACTCACCTTTTATAGATGTATTCGTTTATAGTGTCAGGTTCAAGTCATCTATGGAAACACAATTTTTATCTTAATTTAGCATTACAATTAAACTATATACAATAATATGTTGGGTGAAGCCACAAGTAATTAATGCGTTTTTGTCTTCAATAAAGAGAACACACCAAAAGCCTTCATGTACACAACTTTATAACAATCAAAGGACTTCCTTATTAAATTCAAAAGTAGTACAAGTAATCCACTAGTAGAAAAAATAACCAATGAAAATTTGTCTAAAAAGATAACTACTAATTTCTGTTTAAATTTTAACATTGTAATATTTTAAATAAGGATAATTACTTCATAGAAAAAAAATAACTCGCCTTTTATAGATGTATCCCTTTATAGTGTCAGGTCCTTCATCTATGGAAACACAATTTTTATCTTGATTTAGCATAATAATTAAACTATATACAACAATATGTTGGGTGAAACCACCAATAATATGTTTTTGTCTTCAATAAGGAGAATGCACCAAAAAGCCTTCTTTCGCAAAAAAAAGTCTAGTACACATATCTGTAACAATCAAAAGATTTCATTATTAAATTTAAAAGTAGTACAAATAATCGACAAGTAACAAACAAAATAACCAATGAGAATTTTTCTAAAAATATAACTATTAATTTATATTTAAATTTTAATATTGCAATATTTTAAATAAGGATAATTGCTCCATAGAAAAAAATTATAACTCACCTTTTATAGATGTATCCTTTTTATAGTGTCGGGTCCTTCATCCATGGAAACATAATTTTTATATGGATTTAGCATAACAATTAAACTATATACAATAATATGCTTGATGAAGCCACCATTATTTTTGTTTTTGTCTTCAATAAGGAGAATACACCAAAAAGCCTTCCTTAGCAAAATTATAGTCCTATACACATATTTATAACAATCAAAGGATTTCATTATTAAATTTAGAAGTTGTACAAATAATCCACAAGTAATAGACAAAATAACCAATGAGAATTTGTCTAAAAAGCTAACTATTAATTTCTATTTAAATTTTAACATTATAATATTTTAAATAAGGATAATTACTTCATAGAATAAAAATATAACTCACCTTTTATAGATGTGCCCCTTTATAGTACCAGGTCCTCCGTCTATGAAAGAACAATTTTAATCTTGATTTAGCGTAACAATCAAACTATATACAATAATATGTTGGGTGAAGCCACCAATAATGTGTTTTTGCCTTCAATAAGGAGAATACACCAAAAAGCCTGCCTTAGCAAAAGTAAATTCTTGTACACATATTTATAACAATAAAAGGAAATTGCATTATTAAATTTAAAAGCGGTACAAATAATCCACAAGTAATAGACAAAATAACCAATGAGAATTTGTCTAAAAAGCTAAGTACTAATTTCTATTTAAATTCAAACTTTGTAATATTTTAAATAAGGACAATTACTTCAAAGAAAAACAAATAACTCACCTTTTATAGATGTATCCTTTTATAGTGTCAAGTCCTTCATCCAAGGAAACACAATTTTTAGGATTGCATCAACTTTACTGAAATATTTCCTTCTCCAACTCATTTTTATCAAGATCAATGACACTATTCCTCCAAATGCTACTCCATATGACAATCCTAATGCTATTCCATACAAAGGATATTTAGTGTTTTTCTTTTCTTTGTTAATTGAAACTTCAGAAGGACGAGGAATATATTGTGGCCAAGAACAATTTTTGGGTAGGGGACACCCCCATAAATTAGAATTTTCTAAATAAGAGGATTCTCCAAATGTAATCATTTGTGTTCCTTGGGGTATACTTCCTGAAAGGTGGTTGTTTGATAAATTTAGGAAACCTAAAAAGCTAAGAGATGTAAACTCCATAGGGATTTTTCCTAAAAATTTATTTCTTGAAAGGTCTAATGACGCTAGCTGACCCATTTCTCCCAAACTACTTGGAATGGTCCCATTCAAATTGTTTATTGAAAGGTTCAAAAACTTTAACCTCTTCAACTTTCCAAAATCAGAAGCAACTTCTCCATCCAATTCATTGTTTGATAGATCTATGGTTGTGAGAGTGGAAAGAATATATGGGTAGTGCTCATCTCTAGCCTTTGAAGTCATATCCAATCCATCCTGATATATTTGCCCATAATAAAAATTGGACAATACAATACCATTTTGGTCTTCTATTGTCGTTGCTTGCAATGATACAATTGTGTGTGGAATTAAACCTGAGAAATGATTGGAAGAGAGGAGCAAGATCTGAAGGTATATTAGTTGGCCTATGGTTGAAGGAATATTCCCTGTAAAATTATTTTTCTTCATCACCAATACTCTTAGAACGGAAAAATTTCCAATTGTTGGTGGCATTTCACCTCCAAAAAAGTTGTTCCCGATATCAAGAACTTGTAAAAATGAACAATTTGATATTGAAGGTGGAAAAGATCTGTTCAGGATATTACCATGAACAACTAATGACTTTAATTGCCTTAGTCTACTAAATTCATATGGTAAGCTTCCCTTCAAACTGTTGTTTCCCAAATTTAAGACAATGAGAGAAGAGCAATTGGACAAGCTTGCAGGGATCATTCCACTTATTTTGTTGTTTGCAAGATTTAAAAATTGGAGTTGAAATAATTTTCCCAGGCTATAAGGAATATTGCCACTAAATAAATTGTATGCAAGATTTAACATTTGGAGTTGAGATAATTTGCCCAGGCTTGAAGGAATCTTGCCACTAAATAAATTGTCATTAAGCAACAATATTGAAATACTGGAAGGCCATATTGATGGGATGCATCCACTCAGTCCATTTCTTGACACATCCAACTCTGAAAGTTGTGTACATATTGAAAGATTTGACGTTAGGCTTCCTTCTAGATGATTTCCTGAGAGATTTAAATATTGCAACTGAGGACTGGTTTCCCATAGCCAAGAGGGAATTGCACCCACAAGACTAGCATTTGTTAATTCCAACCTTTCAAGTGAGAATTGTGTTGAGATCCAAGGTGGAAATTCACCATCAATTGTACATGACATTAAAGACAACTCATATAATTGAAAGGATGGAATCCAGATTGTGCTAATATTTAGCACACAATCAGATAAATACAGACAGATGTGTATATATAAATATTTGTAAAATAAAATAAAATTAATTTTAAAAATAAAAATTTTAATACACATATCTCTAATAAAAAATTTAAACATTGTTAAAAAATATTTGATTTCATTCTTTCGTTTTAAAATAATATGTAGAAAATATTTTTCACAATGAGTATAATAAAACCACCAGGACAAAAATAAATGTGTGAGACTTAACTTGACCCTACAAAAATTGTAAATTAATGTAAACTCCAACTGGAACTTTATTGACAGTTATAAACTCCAACATGACCTTTATTGGCATTTATAACCTAATGTTAACTCCACCATTGGCATTTATAACCTAATGTTAACTCCACTTCCAAGTTGAGATAAAAATGCCTAACTTTTGTTTAAATTTTAACAGCAGTTTGGAAAAACCAAAATCACCCCTTCGAAACGGCCGTCCGCAACGGGAAACCCGTTTCGGCCGTCGAAACGCGAAACGGATGTCTCCCGTCGCGTTTCTGGTAACTAGGGTATGCTTCCACTAAGTTGGTTGTCAGAAAGGTCAAGTTCAGTTAAAGAAGAAAGATTGCCAAAGCAGGAGGGCATGCTTCCATTGAAGTTATTAAATGAGAGATCAAGATATGTAAGACGGGTGAGAGAACAAACGAAAGGGGGAATCATCCCCCTAAAGCTATTTCCAGATAAATCTAAATAGCGAATATAAGAGAGATTTCTCAAACAGGGAGGAATGACAGTACCTGATGTAAGAGAGAATACTCCGGATATAGTGAGTGATGTGAGAAAACGAAGTTGGCACAGGCTCTCAGATATCATGCCTTCAGCACCGAGAGAGCGTATGTTAAGAGAGACAACGTGATTGGTGTGATTGTCGCAGGAGATGCCTGTCCAGTTGGTGCAACAGTCTGTTCCATTCACCCACGAAATCAGATTGAGGCTGTAGGAAATATTGAGGGCAGCTTTGAAACGAAGGAGAGCCTAGGATTCATGGGAAAGACCGCTGGTCGAGAGTAATGGATGGGAAAAAGAAGAGCGTGGAGAGAGGAAAAGGAAGACAAGCAAAAGAGACATGAAAACTAAAAACAGCTTGTGTGAAGGGATGGCCATTCTATTTGGGATGCAGGAAAACGCAGATTGTGGTTTGTTATTGTTTGGGTGGGAAAGGCTCTTCTTATACTTCCTGCTGCTCAACGGGTCAATGATTTAGTAATTAACTAAACGTCTTTAATAAGTTTGTGTCATTATTTTAAACTTAACGACTGTCGGCAGTTTTTGGAGAAAAGCGTTTTTCTTGGTGAAATTAATCAACCGAAATTTGAGGGAATCTCGAGAAGCAGAAAAGCGGTCATGATTAATTCTAATTCACGTAACCGTTAGTTTGATGCCTACAAATTAACATATTTGATTACTGACGATCAAGAATGTGATCTTAGAGGTGATTAAAATATGGAAAAGATCTTTCAGTAACCATATCTTTTATATAAAGAAACTTCTTATATTTCTCATTAAGCTCACTACCTATTAATTAATAATAAGATTTACATATTTTTAATAAATAGATTAAAAAAATAGGTTGTAAATCCAACTAGTGATATAAAATAGATTTTAAGTTTTTAACATACATTTTCTAAATATTTGGTTAGAGTATATGCAATTTAGAATTCATTAAATATAATTTTTTTAAATTTGTAAAGGTTTATATTTCAAGATCATAATAATATAATGTTATTATTTACTTATATTGAAGATGTTTCTTTTATGAAAGCAAGCAACTTTACTTTGAGTGATCAATGACACAAAACTTAGAAAGCATCATCATCTAACATATGGATTTTCTTTTCAATCACTATTTGTTTTTTTAATTTGCTAGATTTTTCATAAAGATGAGTACAAATATGATCAACATGAGGAAAATAACAATAAGATTCTGCCTTTATTTTGCTTGTCACATGCAACTTTGATATAAGTAGTAAAGTAAGTACAAAACACATTTGTATTGGCACATTTTTAAAAAAACCACTAATTAACACTCACAAATATACTCAGCCAACCCCTCTTTTCACTTCAATAGCTAACTTAACCAAGTAACTAAACATCCACAACAAACAAAACTCTAAACACTTTTCCTATCTAATTATTTTCACGAAACCATGACAAATTTTTATTTATGATTAATATTTAATTATATATTATACATTATTTTTTTATCAAAATAGTCTACAGAATAGATGCATCTTTATGTAAAAGATGAACTTGTCCTTTAATTTTTTTCTGTTGATAACGGAATGGTGCACCCTTTTTCCTACCTAATGCGAAACACAGAAGTGGTGTACCATAGCATTGCGGACAATATTATGCATATGAGCTATAGAAGTAACTTAAAAATTGACTACAACGACCAACATTAAAATTGACTGGACGTGTCCTCGCTTTGAATTTAATAGACTCCTGAAAGTAACCTTACTATCTCTTCCAAGCGAGTTTTCATCTTAGAGGGACGAAATCAGGGTGAAATTTTGCTTACTTAAGCAGATTAGGAAGGGAATAAAGCACATATTATTCTATTGTCTCGTCCACCTTGTAGACACAAATGGGCAAGTTCCTAGCTTACTAAAAACAAATAGTTTAATATCAGATGTTAATTTTACTTCATAGAAATATGAAAAACAGATATTTACTTTTGGGTTTGGATGACCTCTAAATTATAATGGATTGTTTGATCATTAAAAAAAATTAGGTCTAATAGAATGTAATATTATACACAATTGTAAAAAGATTAAATTGAGTTGTTTCAAAGAAACACCATCCAAAGACTAGTCAAACCACAAGTGTCAAACCACAAACAATTTCATCTTATCTCATGTAATACATATCATCGTTTTAGGTGTCCATACGTCAATTATCAACCCTCTATCATGGTGTTCATTATAGGGGCTCAAATGAGTAGACAATGTATGGCATATGCTCATTTCAGAGACCTTACTCACTTCAAATAACTTATAGTAATGAAAGAGTTGTAGTTCGATTAGT